>NW_012115888.1:800422-820411 GCF_000951035.1 Colobus angolensis palliatus | reverse complement strand
GAGCTGTTCCTCCTTCTTGTTAAACCTAATTAGACCAACTAGCTTGTGTTAAGAGCATAGCCCTGGTGTCACAGACCCTTTTCGCTGAGGACAACCCAAGTTATCTATACCTTATGAAATTAAAACAATAGTAAACTTTAACTGACCTTCTTCAGTCTAACATAGAAATCCCTTGGGCTTTCCACTCCCAAGAGCTGTCATCTTAAGCTACTCTTATGCTGCAGTATTTTTAATAAAGGCTTGAGCTGGTACGTTGGGTCTTTGTTCTCATTGGTTTCAAAAAACTTTTTTATTTCTGCCTTCATTTCGTTATTTACCCAGTAGTCATTCAGGAGCAGGTGAGCAGGTTGCTCAGCTTCCATGTAGTTGTGCAGTTTTGAGTGAGATTCCTAATCCTGAGTACTAATTTGATTGCACTGTGGTCTGAGAGACTTTGTTATAATTTCCATTCTTTTGCATTTGCTGAGGAGTGTTTTACTTCCAATTATGTGGTCAGTTTTACAATAAGTGTGATGTGGTGCTGAGACGAATGCATATTCTGTTGATTTGAGGTGGAGAGTTCTGTGGAGATCTATTAGGTCCACTTAGTCCAGAGCTGAATTTAAGTCCTGGATATCCTTGTTAATTTTCTGTCTCACTGATCTGTCTAATATTGACAGAGGGGTGTTAAAGTCTCCCACTGTTATTGTGTGGGAGTCTAAGTCTCTTTGTAGGTCTCTAAGAACTTGCTTTATAAATCTGGGTGCTCCTCTATTGGGTACATATATATTTAAGATAGTTAGCTCGTTAGCTCTTCTTGTTGCATTGATCCCATTACCATTATGTAATGCCCTTGTTTGTCTCTTTTGATCTTTGTTGGTTTCAAGTCTATTTTATCAGAGACCAGGATTGCAACCCCTGCTTTTTTTTTTTTTCTTTCTTTCTTTCTTTCTTTTCATTTGCTTGGTAAATATTCCTCCATCTCTTTATTTTGAGCCTATCTGTGTCTTTGCATGTGAGATGGATCTCCTGAATACAGCACACTGATGGGTCTTGACTCTTTATCCAGTTTCACAGTCTGCACCTTTTAATTGGGTCATTTAGCCCATTTACATTTAAGGTTAATATTGTTATGTGTGAACTTGATCCTGCCATTATGATGCTAGTTGGTTATTTTTCCCATTAGATTATGCAGTTTCTTCATAGCATCGATGGGCTTTACAATTTTGTATGTTTTTGCAGTGGCTGGTACTGGTTGTTCCTTTCCACATTTAGTGCTTCCTTCAGGAGTTTTTGTAGAGCAGGCCTGGTGGTGACAAAATCTCTCAGCATTTCCTTGTCTGTAAAGGACTTTATTTCTCCTTCGCTTATGAAGCTTAATTTGGCTGGATATGAAATTCTGGGTTAAAAATTCATTCCTTTAAGAAAGTTGAATATTGGCACCCACTCTCTTCTGGCTTGTAGGGTTTCTGCCGAGAGATCCACTGTTAATCTTACGGGCTTCCCTTTGTGGGTAACCCAACCTTTCTCTCTGGCTGCCTTTAACATTTTATCCTTCATTTCAACCTTGGTGAATCTGATGATTATGTGTCTTGGGGTTGCCCTTCTTGAGGAGTATCCTAGTGGTGTTCTCTGTATTTCCTGAGTTTGAATGTTGGCCTGCCTTGCTAGGTTAGGGAAGTTCTCCTGGATAATATCCTGAAGAGTGTTTTCCAACTTGGTTCCATTCTCTCCATCACTTTCAGGTACACCAATCAAATGTAGATTTGGTCTTTTCACATAGTCCCACATTTCTTGAAGGCTTTGTTCATTTCTTTTCACTCTTTTTTCTCTCATCTTGTCTTCTCACGTTATTTCATTGAGTTGATCTTCAATCTCTGATATCCTTTCTTCTGCTTGATTGATTCAGCTATTGATACTTGTGTATGCTTCACGAAGTTCTCATGCTGTGTTTTTCAGCTCCATCAGGTCATTTATGTTCTTCTTTAAACTGGTTATTCGAGTTAGCAATTTGTTTAATCTTTCTTCAAGGTTCTTATCTTCCTTGAATTGGGTTAGAACATGCTCCTTTAGCTTGGAGGAGTTTGTTATTATCCATCTTCTGAAGCCTACTTCTATCAATTCATCAAATTTATTCTCCGTCCAGTTTTGTTCCCTCACTAGCAAGGAGTTATGATCCTTTGGAGGAGAAGAGGAGTTCTGGTTTTTGAAATTTTCAGCCTTTTTGTACTGATTTCTCCCCATCTTGGTGGAATTATCTACCTTTGGTCTTTGAAGACGGTGACTTTCAGATGGGATCTCTTAGTGGATGTCATTTTAGTTGATGTTGATACTATTCCTTTCTGTTTGTTAGTTTTCCCTCTAATAGTCAGGCCCCTCTGCTTCAAGGCTGCTGGAGTTTGCTGGAGGTCCACTCCAGACCCTATTTGCCTGGGTATCACCAGTGGAGGCTGCAGACCAACAAAGATTGCTGCCTGTTCCTTCCTCTGGAAGCTTCATGCCAGAGGGGCACCTGTCAGATGCCAGCCAGAGCTTTCCTGTATGAAATGTCTGTTGGCCCCTTCTGGGAGATGTCTCCTCGTCAAGATACCCAGGGGTCAGGAACCTACTTGAGGAGGCAGTCTGTCCCTTATCAGAGCTCAAATGCTGTGCTGGTAGATCCGCTGCTCTCTTCAGAGCTGCTAGGTAGGGATGTTTAAGTCTGCTGAAGCTGTACCCACAACCCCCACTTCCCCCAGGTGCTCTGTCCCATGGAGGTAGGGGTTTTATCTATATGTTCCTGCCTAGGGCTGCTGCCTTTGTTCCAGAGATGCTCTGCCCAGAGAGGAGGCAGTCTGGCCGCAGCAGCCTTGCGGTGGGCTCCCCGCAGTTCGAAATTCCCAGTGGCTTTGTTTACACTGTGAGGGTGAAACCACCTACTCAAGTCTCACCAGTGGTGGACGCCCCTCCTCCCACCAAGCTCAAGTGTCCCAGGTCGAGTTCAGACTGCTGTGCTGGCAGCGAGAATTTCAAGCCAGTGGATCTTAGCTTGCTGGGCTCTGTATGGGTGGGACCCGCTGAGCCAGACCACTTGGCTCCCTGGCTTCAGTCCCTTTTCCAGAGGAGTGAGTGGTTCTGTCTTACTGGCGTTCCAGGTGCTACTGGGGTATGAAATAAAACTCCTGTGGCTAGCTCTGTGTCTGCCCAACGGCCACCCAGTTTTGTGTTGGAGACTCAGGGCCCTGGTGGTATAGGCACCAGAAAGAGTCTCCTGGTCTGTGGGTTGTGAAGACCATGGGAAAAGTGCAGTATCTGGGCTGGAGTGCATGGTACAGTCCCTAGTGGCTTCCCTTGGCTGGGAGAGGGAGTCCCTCGACCCCTTGTGCTTCCCAGGTGAGGAGACACCTCACCCTGCTTCAGCTCTCACTCCTTGGGCTGCACCTACAGTGTAGAGGGAAATTGATAGCACTAAATGCCCACAGGTGAAAGCAGGAAAGATCTATACTCGACATGCTAACATCTCAATTGAAAGAACTAGAGAAGCAAGAGCAAACAAATTCAAAAGCTAGAAGAAGACAAGAAATCACTAAAATCAGAACAGAACTGAAGGAAATAGAGACACAAAAAAATCCTTGAAAGGATCAATGAATCCAGGAGCTGGTATTTTGAAATGATCAACAAAATAGATAGAACACTAGCCAGACTAACAAAGAAGAAACGAGAGAAGAATCAAATAGATGCAATAAAAAATAATAAAGGGGATATCACCACCAATCTTACAGAAATACAAACTACCATCAGAGAATACTATAAACACCTCTACACAAGTAAACTAGAAAATCTAGAAGAAATGGATGCATTCCTGGACACATACACCCTCCCAAGACTAAACCAGGAAGAAGTTGAATCCCTGAATAGACCAATAATAGGTTCTGAAATTGAGGAAGCAATTAGTGGACTACCAATAAGAAAAACTCCAGAACCAGATGCGAATTCAACCAGAGAGACAAAGAGGAGCTGGCACCATTCCTTCTGAAACTATTCCAATCAACAGAAAAAGGAGTCCTCCCTCATTTTGTGAGGCCAGCATCCTCCTGATACCAAAACCTGGCAAAGACACAACAACAAAAAAGAAAATTGCAGGCCAATATACCTGATGAATATGGATGTGAAAATCCTCAATAAAATACTGGCAAACTGCAGCATATCAAAAAGCTTATCCACCACAATCAAATTTCCTTCATCCCTGGTATGCAAGACTTCAACATATGCAAATCAATAAACATAATCCATCACATAAACAGAACTGATGACAAAACCACATGATTACCTCAATAAATGGAGAAAAGGCCTTCGACAAAATTCAACAGCCCTTCATGCTAAAACTCTCAATAAACTAGGTACTGATGGAGTGTATCTCAAAATAATAAAAGCTATTTATTATAAACCCACAGCCAATATCATACTGAATGGGCAAAGCCTCGAAGCATTTCCTTTGAAAACTGGCACAAGACAAGGATGCCGTCTCTCACCACTCCTATTCAACATAGTATTGGAAGTTCTGGTCAGGGCGATCAGGCAAGAGAAAATAAATAAAGGGTATTCTGTTAGGAAAAGAAGAAGTCAAGTGGTCTCTGATTGCAGATGACATCATTGCTCAGCCCCAAATCTCCTTAAGTTGATAAGCAACTTCAGCGGTCTCAGGATACAAAATCACAGTGCAAAAATAGCAAGCATTCCTATACACCAATAGTAGACAATCAGAGAGTCAAATCATGAGTGAACTCCCATTCACAATTGCTATGAAGTGAATCAAATACCTAAGAATCCAACTTAGAAGGGATGTGAAGGACCTCTTCAAGGAGAACTACAAACCACTAACCAAGGAAATAAGAGAGGACACAAACAAATAGGAAAACATTCCATGCTCCTGGATAGGAAGAATCAATATCGTCAACAGGGCCATACTGCCCAAAGTAATTTATAGATTCAATGCTAGCTACCGATGACTTTCCCCATCAAGCTACCGATGACTTTCTACAATAGGGTGTGTGTTCCTCTCAACCTCAGCATCCACATTACCTGGAACCTCATCAACATGCATTTATAGGCCCAGCCCTAGACATACTGAATTAGAGCTTCTGGCATGTTTAAGAAACCTACAGATGATTCAGATGTATGGTGCAGGGATACTTAAGTAATAAATGACTGAGGAATCCAAGAGTTTCTACTTTAGCAAAAATGAATAGATGTAATTTTCCTGACTCCATTTTTTCCAGAGTAAGTGTGTGGTTGACTTACATGCAATAAGGAAGTCAACTGGTCTCTCTGATGTTACTTGAGTTGGTTTCTCACCTCTGTTACCACAGAAAAACTAAAACTGGGATAACTAGTAGAGTGTTGTCTTCAGAAATTTGACAGAAGGGGGTTCATTAACATGTGTGGAAACCATTAGCTCAAGCCTTTTTAAAAATTTTTTATTAAACTTTAAGTTCTGGGATACATGTGCAGAACATGCAGGTTTGTTACATAAGTATACACGTGCCGTTGTGGTTTGCTGCACCCATCAGCCTGTCATCTACATTTTGTATTTCCCCCAACGCTATCCCTCCCCTAGCCCCCCACTCATCACAGGCCCCAACATACCCTGTTATAGAAGGGTTTTTACTCTAAGGAAGTGTTTAAGTAAAACAGCAATTTTAGAATTTTTTTCTTTTTTGTTCTTTTTCATGAAAACATATTTTAACAGAGAATTTGTATGTTCGTATTCTACATTGCGGCAGTAATTAAAAAATTAAACACTTTTACAAATGCTCTGTGGGGCCAAAGAAGACTGAAAGATCATATATTTTGAATAGATATTTATTACTTGAATTTGTCTACTTTATTATAGAAGATAGTGCAGAGGGTTTTTTAAAATTAATTGATAACTATTGTTTCAATGGGGTGATTTTATGTGAAAGTAGCTTAATTTTGTATACAAACTCATTAGCTAGAAAGCTCACTAGATTTTTTAAAATGGAAATCAGGTAAAAGCTGACAATTTGGAAAGTAATATGTGGTTTTAATAGAACAAACTAATGCTTATGTTTTAATGTAAAAGTAAATTATGTTGAATGAATTAGTTTTATAAATATCATTAATTCCTAAAATAAGTAGTATATCAGATATTGAACCTTTAAAAAAATATTTAAATTATTTCTGGGTCACGGAAGGTAATCAGCATTATAATTTATTTTTTGTGTGTATGTACTTCTTTATATAACCTCTTTGAAAATGCACTTGCATTGTTTCATGTGAAATATGCAGATACAACTATCATTATCTAAATAGGGCTAAGTTTCTCTCACCTTTGAGCTACATATTCTTAGTGAGAAAAGTTATGTATATTGCATGAGCTTGAGAAGCTGTTATCCATTCCTCACACATTCTACTTTGTACTTAAGTTGAATAAATAGCCTTTATTCTCATGAACATTTTATTAGACAAACATCTGTGAGTCCATTATTTAGTTTCTTTCTCTTGCCCTATTATACACAATATGAATAGTCTATTTCCTAACGGATTTCATGCCAACTTTCTGCGAGAGTATGCATGGAAGTCTCTAAACTGTTCAACAATACAAATTAACACAATAATCTTTTTCTCAAAACGTAATTGGAAAGCTCTCCAAGACCTTCTAATTTCACTGATAAGAAAAGCAAGATGCAGAGAGACTAAGTGATGGATTTGCTGAAGACCAAACAGCCTTACTCTTATACAAGAGCCTAAGGAATTCTACTTCGGATTTTCTCCACTCTACTGTCTAAGACGTAAATATTGTACATTTAAAAAGACCATACAGTTCAGGGGTCCTTAATTCACCCATCGGCCATAGTTGAATACTGGTCTGTGGCCTGTTAGGAACCAGGCTGCACACGGGGTGAGTGAGTGGCCAGAGAGTGAGCATTACTGCCGGAGCTCAGCCTCCTCTCAGATCAGCAGCGGCATTAGATTTTCATAGGAAAATAAATCCTACTGTGAACTGTGAATGCAAGAGCTCTAGTTTGCAGGCTCCTTATGAGAATCAAATGCTTGATGATCAGTTACTGTCTCCCATCACTCCCAGATGGGACTGCCTAGTTGCAGGAAAATCTGCTGAGGGCTGCCATTGATTCTACATTATGATGAGTTGTATAATTATTTCATTATATATTACAATGTAATGATAATAGAAATAAAGTGTACAATAAATGTAATGCATTTGAATCATCCTGAAACTGTCTCTATCCATGATCCATGGAAAAATTTTCTTCCACGAAACTGGTCCCTGGTGCCAAAAAGGGTGGAGACTGCTGTATTCGTTGACAAAATAAACTTGAAGGTTTTTCCCACACTATCTTCTAGAATGTATTAATAAACATGTTAATGATATATAAATTGTCATTACAGGAACCATTACACAGAGAATCATAAATACATAAAAGTTTTGAATAGGACCACATGTAGCACAACTGAAATTCCAGAGACAGCATTACTTTATATTATAAAAATATTAAAATACATTGTTACTAACACTATATTCAAAGAGCAATATCTATGAATTTGCTTCAACAGATTAAGCGACCTAATACTTACTATGCAAAGATAAATTTCTTTGCCCATTTGCTAATTATTACAACCACCCTACATGGTATCTATCATTAATATTTTATAGAAGAATAAACTAAGATAAGTTTTCTCTGCATCTCATAGCTTTTAAAGTGTGAATATAAAATCTGTAGCCAGGTCTGCCTATCTCAAAGCCTTATTATTATAATTTATTATTATTATTTAGGTGTTTCTAGAATGGGTTTCAGAATGTGGAGGGGAATTGAATACAGAGAAATCAGACTTCTGAATGCATAGTACAGTTAACAGCCTCTTCCATTTCATCAATATAAAATATTTAAAAGGTTAGCTAGAGATAGTTAATATTTTAAAAGCATGCAAATTCACATCTAAAAATATTTCGGTACATTATTATTTTCTCTGGACGTTTTAATGTTTTTATAGGACGTGCTATCTAAATCTAAATTCATCATGATATAGTCAGTAGAATTGCCTCTATGAATGGCAAACTTGATGGTCGAAGTCTACTTGTCTTTAGTGATAAGAATTACTTCAGTTATGTCTGCGGTGTGTGTTATAGAAGTAAGTAAAGACTACCCAAATTAGAACAAGCACAGGCTATTTATTTATAGCATGCTGTAGCAAGCTACCATCATTTGCATTTGACAGAGACACAAAACAGAGGAGTGGGAGAGCTTCAGAGTGGACAAAGGGGGAAGGATTCAGGTATGTCCTTGATTAGATGCTGTTGGCATCTGTAAACTAGAAACCTGTTAACTACAAGTGGGGAATCCTCCATGATTGGTTCGGGGAACGTATTTGCCTTTTTCTGGTTGGTTATAAGCTGGAAGCAGAAGGGAGTAAGTGGAATTATGGAAACTGGCAGCTATTGATCAAGTCTTGTTTGGGGCCAACTGCTACAGAGGTTTTGGTTTGGCTTCTTAGCTCGTTGCTTCAGGCTGCGAGTCAGTTGTTTTAATATACGGAATGGCCATTTTCCATGTGTATATTCTCTCTCTCTCTCTCTCGCTCGCTCGCTGTGTGGGGGAGTGGGTGTGCATGTGTGTGTGTATGTGTATTTTGTGTGTGTTTGTCTGCTCTAACACTGCTTCAAATACACAGTTTTGGGGGAAAAAAAATCTCCATTCTGGACTTTCCTTTGGATATTACCCTTCTACGTATTCTATATTTTCTCCTCCTGGAAGGCTCATTGGATATTTTTTGTTAGTTCAAACTTTTCCTCCTTGTCCCTCATGCTCGCTTTTATATTTAATCATTATTTTATCATTCTTTATTTCATTCTTGGGAACTATCCCTATGTTCTTTTTCTTATTCACTAGTTCTCTCTCCAACTGTATCAAACTTGCTACTTAACCTGTCCATTGCCTTTTTGTGTCCATCACTATACTTTCTATTCATCAAGTTTCCATTTGGTAAGTTTTCTCATTTTCATCTTCACTTTTCACCATGTTATTCTTTTCCCTCTTGATTCATCTTTCTTTTGTCATTTCACACATTTTAAACAAATCAATTTATAATCTATATCACCTTGTTCTAATATCCAAATTTTCAGGTTGGTGATTTTCTTCTTTTGGAGTTTGCTGTCTTTCCTTGATAGATTATTTCTTTTAAGAATTTGTAAGCTTTAGTTGTAATCTAACCATTGGCTAAAACGAATTCTAGTCTCTGGCAGCATTCTTCTGCTGTTTAAGATATGAATGTATTCCTCAAAACCAATTTTTGAAATTTACTTCTGCATCAAATGTTTTACTAACTAATGAGTAGTTTTGTTTGTGTTTCTGTTATTCTGTCATGCTAGACTTTCAATTTCAACTCCTTCATTGGTGATGGCGGAAGACCACATATCTTCCTTTTTAGCTGTTAAATCCCAGATCTACAGCTTTGAGAGACTGCATTTTACTATGATATCCTCCTATTTTGGCAACTATATATCTGTCAGGTGGTTTACTTTTCTGGTTGTACATTTTTCTCTTTATTTGTACTAGGAATTAGGTTTTCTTTATTTATAGTTTATTTATACATACATTTGTACATACACAGGCACATACATACCCATGGCTATCAAACAATCTGTGACCAACAGACTCTGTTACTACCACAGAGCTTTCCACATTAATCTCAATTTGTTTTACTTAAGGTGCTTCTTAGGTCCTGTTGTGCTTTGGCTTCGTGTTTTAATTGCACCTGATTCAATTTTAAAAGTAATCTAAGGCTTATTTATTAAAGGTGATATTTTGTGCAACCTTAAATATGTCATTTTTTAATGCTTTAATGCCTGCCTGATGGGATTTTGAGGAATAAATAGGAATTTTCATAGTTAATATCATTGATTATATTAATTGTCTATGTCTATTAACCTGGTTCTTCTTTTGTTTGATCTTTGTTAATTTCTTATTGTTTTCTAGCATTGATTTATCCTAATCCTACATAAAAATATGAATCAAAACTCACGCCTTGGTTCTCAGATCTTTCTACTCTTACAAGAATGTCTTAGTCCAGTTGCCATAATAAAATACGACAGACTGAGCGACTTAAATAACAAACATTTATTTCTTACAGTCTGGAGTCTGGCAAGTCTAAGATCAAGGTGCTAGTAGATCTGTCTGGTGAGGGTCCTCCTCCTGGTTTTCAGACAGCTGTCGTCTCATTTTATCCTCACACGAAAGAGAGCAGAGAGAGAGGGGAAGAAGCTCTGTGGTGTGTCTTGAAAAGGGCATTAATCAACTCAGGAGGATTCTAACTTCACTGACTTATCACCCAACACAACACTCTCCCCGTCAAAAGACCATCACACTGGAAGTGAGATTTCCTAATATAAGTTTTAGAGGGATATAAACATTCAGTCCCTAGAAATGAGAGCAACTACCATTAGAGATATCACTTCTCTAAATCATGGTTTCAAATTTTAAATATCTTCTATTTTCAACTATATAATATTTTCAGCTGCATAACTCCACTTGAATCTTCCATATTTGCACAGTTAAAAAGAGCACCTTAAAATCTATATTCAATATCTATCACCCTAGTTTTTCCTGGAAATTCCTGGTTCTTCTGTCAGGCATATTACAGCTGTTTAAATAACTCAGGCAGCAATCTCAAATTCTTCATTCAAAAATATTCTATTAGAATATCAAAATATCAATTCCATCTCAATAATAGAATGCCAGTCTGAGTTTCAATCTCCACTGCCACTTTAGTGTTTTAAACATATTTAAGATTCAACATAGACAAAGTAGAATTAATCCTTTGTCCACGGTAATTGCCCTCGTCCTCTGTGTTCTGTTATACCAAATAGTTTCACGATATATCCAATTACCGAGCTAGAAACTGAGAAATCACCTGGAACACTTTCTCTCATTAATGTTAAAAATCCAATCTCTCATTTGGGTTTCAGCATTCTATTTTTGAGTTTCTCTTGATTTCATCCACTTGATTCCACCCCCATCTGTGTGATGTAATCTATTATTATATTCATTGTGTATTATTGTAATGTTTATTTCATATACATATTTTTCTGCGACTATGTGAGTTCTTTTAAGGTGGGGGCCAAAAGTATTATCTTTACTAATCTATCACCAGAACTTAGCACATTGTCTCAAATGCCATAGATGATCAGTATTTGTTAAATAAATATGAATATAGTTTCACTAGCACTACATCTCTCCAGACACCCCTTCTTTTCTCTGAGTGTAGTAGGTTATATGAGGGCCCATTATTATCCATCAATCTTTCCTGCAGAATCCAGCTTGGCCATATAACTTGTCAGTGAAATTGGGCATGAATTCTATGGTCACACTCTTGAGGAGGTGAGTGTGGTAAAGTGATGTGCAGCCATGATCATTTTTGTGTTCTCCCCACTAGCTGTGTTACAGATGGAAGCTGCTTCATTTGTTTGAAACTGTAAAACAAAATGAGACAATGATGAAAATGTAGCATGAGAGAAATAAGTACTTGTGAATCACTGAGATATAGGTCACTTGTTGCCTCATAAGGGCTAGCCAATGCTGACAAAGACACCAGTTAATATATTGTCTATTTATTTTACTCTTGTTTTTTGCTCTAACACTATTTGGAAGATACTATTTTGAAGAAAATGCAATCAATTCGAGATTTTTCTTCACATTATATCTCTCTCCATATATATATACATGTATATATCAGAATAATGTTTTATAATTTATGAAATATGTAGAATAAGATGAAACATTATATAGGTATACAGTTACTAAAAGATACGAAGCATTCATGATTTTGTTTCATCTATATGCTCTTTTGCTGTTTCATTAACATGGAATAATAAAATTTAATGGCAGGCTTAATAACTACCCTAATTTAATGCAATGCCACTTACAAGTAATATATATATAATAAAATATTCTTATTAATAACAGACTCACAGATACTGGTAATACTATTAAGGATTTTCCCCATGTTCTTGTTTGAAAGAAAATGGTACTTTGCAGTAAGAGGTCAATAAAACCAAGGAAATGAATTTTTCTCATCCAAATTTAAAGGAAATTTGAATTTTACCCATAGATTCCATAGATACCGAAGAGAGTCTGTGGACTGCAAATAAAACACTCTTGATGAGATTGAGACCATGCTGGCTAACATGGTGAAACCCTGTCTCTACCAAAAATACAAAAAATTAGCCAGGCATGGTGGCGGGCGCCTGTAGTCCCAGCTACTTGGGAGGCTGAAGCAGGAGAATGGTGTGAACCCCGGAGGCAGAGCTTGCAGCTAGCCGAGATGGAGCCACTGCACTCCAGCCTGGGTGACAGAGTGAGACTCTGTCTCAAAAAAAAAAAAAAAGAACTCCTGATACAATGAAGAGGGGACTATCAAGGAAAATATCATGTAGAACCTATAATCATCACTCTGAGACTGCTTCTAAAAGAATAAGCTAGGAGAACTGAATTTGATTTATTTCTCCTTAAAATGATATATAAATAGAACATGTTTATTATATAAAAATCATTTAAAAATAATGTGTTAAATAGACTACGGATAGACTATAAATCTTAGTGAAATAATTTATTCAGAGCCTTTGACAGATTGGCAAATTAAGATAATAAAGTAGGTTTAATATTTAAAATCTAAAAAAATTACATTGGGAATGAACATAAAATATTAATTTTTGTTAAGTGAGCACATGTTCCTGAGATAGATTCAATGCTGAACTCTTGTTTATTTCACAGCAGCATATTACTTATCCACTTATGAAAATATGAGCTCTGCCAAGGATCTATCACTTCTAATAGGTTGAGAATATTGAATTCAGTCTGTTTTCTGCTTGTGAGCATTCAGATACACATGTGTGTCACAGTATGTGTTGTGCATAAAATAAACTCCTAAGCATTCTCTTTCACTAACGTAAACATAGCAAACAATTAAATTAGTTAAAATGTTAAACTATTAAAACTAGTACAAAATTAACTAATTTTCTCTCATCTTAATGTGTAAATACAAAGCTTACATTTATTGTCAGTGAACAGTAAATGGAGTCCCTTAAACAAAATGTTTTGCTATAGTCTTCAGCTTTTGAACTATTATTATTTTCATTTTCTACTTCAAAAATTTTCTATTAGCTAGAGTTATTGAAAATTTTTTCTTAAATAAACCAACAAATTGTCATCTGGAAAAATAAAGTTAATTAACTTGTGTGTATATGTGCATATATACACACTTTGTATGTATAAGAATATATACATACTAAATGTGTATATTGAGTGCATTTTGTATCTATTTATATAAACAAAATGAGTACATATGTGTATTGATTTAAAAAATCTATTTTGAAGTGCTGAGTGCATAAAGAAAGACTTGAAACTGGAAAGGAATTAGGAAAAATATTGACGTTGTTTGGAATTTTTCTTCATATAGTGTTCATTTTTATGTTTTGTAGTTTAAACGCTATATTTTGGAAAATCTAAGACAGTACTCTCATAAGTTCCCCCATTTTTTCTTATACCACTTATTTAAAAACATTTCTAATTAAATTCTAATGCAATGATTTTTTTCAATTATCTTCCTGGCCCATTATGGTTGTGAAAGGCATTGATATGAAAGATCCTTTGATTTTCTGTGTCCTCAGTTGCTTTTCACATTGTGTTACAATCAATCTTTTTGTAACCCAGCTTCATTTACATATGCGTATTTTGCATTCTTATGCTTCATAAAACTCAGTTTGTGCTTTGCAAGGAAATAAGGATTGCAGTCTTTCCTTCAACTATATTTGTTTCAATAATGTCAAATTTATATCATTATTTTTGTTTCCGGTGCTGTGACCCTGTCCTCTAGTCCCCCACTGGATGTACATAAAAGTCACTTTTAGTTTCATTTTCAAATTATGTTCTAATATTTTGAAGAGCAAGAGAGGCAGTTAATTTCACATATGTGGTGTCAATAATGCAAATAACTAAACTGTAAAACAACGACTTGAATAGTTATGGCCATATCTGTATATACTCAGGAAATGGCATCTTTATTATGACTGCTAACAGCAAGGATAAGACTAACTTCCAAAACACATCCCTATTTTAGAGGTTTTCAAATAGAAAAAAAAATCTTTATTTATACATTGATCAAATATGGTGTATTGATAAAATGCAATGATTGCAAGACTTTTTTTCTTCTGAAATTCTCTTGAAAATATATTCCAGTGAATTTGGTACAAATATTCTATCTAGTCCTATGATTCATCTTTAAAAACATTTAATTGTAGTTTTTAAAAAGTTCTGTGAAAATTAAATTTTACTTTGGAAAAGTAAATAGCAGGAAAGTACTACATTGTGTTTTCCTTGATGATCTCATCTTCACTGTATCAGGAGTTCTTTATTCGCAGTCCACAGACTCCCTTGGATATCTATAGAAAAAGTACCATTTCCTTTCAAATAAGAACATGGGGAAAATCCTTAGTAGTATTAGCAGAAAATTTAGAGCCTACTTTTAAAAGAGAAACAAAATATCTTTCTTAGTCTATGACAAACTGATCTGAGGTCATCATTATTATCAATGTTTCTTTAATTAGAAACCTAATTGACACAAAAGTGTCCCAAATGGGAAATATATCTCTCCTTTGTATATGCTTGTAATCCTTGATCAGTATCACTTGTTGAAAGGTAAAATTTAGAAAAAGATTCTGTACAAGAAAAGGTTAAAATTATCTTTCTGGTAATTCAGATAGCATTGAAAATATTGTGTGTCAGAAGCAACTCTAGTTTCTATAGCTCGTACTAAATTATTTAATTATTAAAGGAGGAAAGTCTAAACCAATCATCATGAAATTCAGTAAAAGTGAGTTTTTATAGTTGTCTTTTTAAAAGTCAAACCAAAAATTAGATACATTTTAAAGTTTAAAGTAGACTGTATGTGATCTATAATCTAATTAAGCAGTAATTCTTCAATTTTGCTCCTGAGGAATTTGTAAGCTCTTTACATTTTCCAGAGACACTAGAAGCAGGAAGTATACAACTCAAGAGGAGAAGAATGAATCCCCAGAAGAGAGGATTTCTAAGGCGGTGTGATAATGAGGACTCAAAATGCCATAGCTTAAAGAAGAGTTTACGTTTCTCATATACAAAATATGAAGAAATAGTCAAGGGTTTGACGTGATGCCTCTATTGTCAAATATGACCGCCCTCAAAATTCAAGGCACTGTTCCATTCTCTCCCATTTCCCAGGAAGCAGGAAGTCGGGAAGAAGAAGTGGACAGGACAAATGTGAATTTATAGTGTCATAATCTGGAAACATTTTTGCTTGCTTTCAGTTGTCCAGATAATCATTATATTGCCACACCCAGCAGTAAGGGATGCCAGAAGTACCTACTCCATCTGGTGTCTATATGCTGAGCTAAAACTTAAGGGGCACCATCTGAAACATCTTCTAATTAAAATGTTTACTTTTTTCATAGAGATAATAATAGCTCTTCATTATGGATTTTAATCTATATGTCTTCGGATTATTTTATAATTTGCCTTTTAACATTCTGTTTATGTATTATCGTCATATTGAAAATTTTTGTTTTTAATAGGGTAGCTTAGTTGAACAACGCAGGTATGTATCCATGTATTTAGTCTTTGGTTGTGTCTTTGACGTTAATGCTTACAAAGTTCATATCTTCAATATTCTAAAAGTTCTCAATTACTTCCCTTTTAGAATTTGTGTGTTTACAAATTTTTGGATTTAAATGTTTGACCCATGGGGATTTAGTCATAAGAAAAGAGACAAGAATATAGATATTTCTTTTTCTACTCTTAATAAAGTATCACATTTGATCAGAGTTGCTCATGCTGTTATAAACTGGCTAGACGCATAGATGATATTTCTTTCTGAGAGAGAGAATAAGAGTAAAATGAATTTTTAAAATTCATTGTTACAACCCAAAGACTTATGAACGCAGATAGATCACCATTTCCAAAATAATTTTTTAATCTGGTTATTTACATGAATTTTAGATTTATAATATTAAAATTATTAAGTCAAAATTAAAAACACTGTTGACACTTTGGATTTTCTTAAGTATAATTTCGATAAATAGCTTAATACATATAAATACTGTGTTCTTCTATTTATTAAAATTTTCTATTTTCCAGTGGAAGCAGCATTGCAAAACAAAAGATGTAAATTATAGAACTGGGAGTTTTAACGTTGAAATAAAATAAATTCCAGAATGTAATAGAACAATAGGAAAGTTAGTATTAGTTAACATGGTTCTAATGTATGTGTTTCTGTTGATTTTAAAATATAGTTACTTTTCCTAATGTGATTCTAAGTTGACATTCTTCCAATGGACAAGAAGCTAACTTAAAGCCACTACTAGAAATCCTGTGGAAGATGATAGCTTAAATTCACCAAGTCTCTCTGTCTTCTATATTTCTGCTAGGATGATTCATCAATTCCATTAATAGTCAGTTTATGGGGATAGCATTTAACATATAGTTGCAGCCCTTTCATGTACTAATAATTTATGGTTATTGTAGAGATAATTCAGGCAAGAACTTCTTTTAGAGGCAGATTCACCATGCACTTCTTTGGAGGACAGAGAAGGCAGCCAATTTGGATGCTTAATGGCTTAGACCAGCGTTTCTGTGTTAGTCCTCTCTTGTCTACCAGCCCACCACCACACGAGACATTCAACAATTATGCCCACATAGCAAACTAGGGAAAGCACTTGAGATCTGAGCTGGTGAATGTGAGTAAATTCAGAGTCTAGCCCGAAGATAGCAAAATATTACCAGAAATGTAGTATGTTTCAAGAACTTGAAGGAAATAGTGTAAAAGATAAAAATATTAAAATATCTAGACATACCTAATGGTTAAAAAAAAGCAAATGATTTTATTGTTATTATTATTATTATTGCTATTATACTTTAGGTTATGGTATACATGGCAGAATGTGAAGGTTTGTTACATAAGTATACATGTGCCATGGTGGTTTGCGGCACCCATCAACCCGTCTCTACATCAGGAATTTCTCCTAATTCTATCCCTCCCCTAGCCTCCCATCCCCTGACAGGCCCTGGTGTGCAATGTTCCCCTCCCTGTATTCATATGTTCTCATTGCTCAACTCCCACTTATGAGTGAGAACATGCAGGGCTTGGTTTTCTGTTTTTTAAAATACAGTAATATAAGCAAATGCATATATATTTTGAAAAAAATAGTAGTCTAAACAAAAACAAAATAATCTTTTGTAATTTCATCTCTTTAGAGAGAAATAACTTAATATTAAATTTTTTTTGCATTAGGGTGTATAAAAAATTTATGAGATTTTATTTTTCTGTTCTTGTGTTGGTTTGCTGAAAATGATCGTTTCCAGCTTCATCCTTGTCCCTGCAAAGGGCAGAAACTCATAATTTTTTATGGCTGCATAGCATTCCATGGTGTATATATACCACATTTTCTTTATCCAGTCTGTCATTGATGGGCGGTTGGGTTGGTTCCAAGTCTTTGCTATTGTGAACAGTGACGCATATACATATATGTGCATGTGTCTTTACAGTAAAATGATTTACATTTCTTTGGGTATATACCCAGTAATGAGATTTCTGGGTCAAATGGTATTTCTGGTTCTAGATCCTTGAGGAATTGTCACACTGTCTTCCACAATGACTGAACTAATTTACACTCCTACCAACACTGTAAGAGTGTTCCTATTACTCCACATCCTCTCCAGCATTTGTTGTTTCCTGACTTTTTAATGATCACCATTCTAACTGGTGTGAGATAATATCCCATTGTGGTTTTGATTTGCATTTCTCTAATGATCAATGATGATAAGCTTTTTTTCATATGTTTGTTGGCCACATAAATGTCTTCTTTTGAGAAGTATACATTCATATCCTTCACCCACTTTTTATGCGGCTGTTTGTTTTTTCCTTGTAAATTAGTTTAAATTCCTTGTATATTCTGGATATTAGCCCTTTGTCAGATGGATAGATTGTAAAAATTTTCTCCCATTCTGTAGGTTACCTGTTCACTCTGCTGATAGTTTATTTTGCTGTGCAGAAGATTTTTAGTTTAATTAGATTCCATTTGTCAATTTTGGCTTTTGTTGCCATTGCTTTTCATGTTTTAGTCATGAAATCATTGGTCAAGCCTATGTCCTGAATGGTATTGTCTAGGTTTTCTTCTAGGGTTTTTATGGTTTTAGGTCTTATATTTAAGTCTTTAATCCATCTTGAGTTAATTGTTTTATAAGATGTAAGGAAGGGGTCCAGTTTCAGTTTTCTACATATGGTTAGCCAGTTTTCCCAACACCATTTATTAAATAGGGAATCCTGTCCCCATTTCTTGTTTTTGTCAGGTTTGTCAAAGATCAGGTGGATGGAGATGTGTGGCAATACTTCTGAGGCCTCTGTTCTGTTCCATTGGTCTATATATCTGTTTTGGTACCAGCACCATGCTGTTTTTGTTACTGTAGTCTTGTAGTGTAGTTTGAAGTCAGGTAGCATCATGCCACCAGCTTTGTTCTTTTTGCTTAGGATTGTCTTGGCTCTCTGGGCTCTTTTGTGGTTCCATATGAAATTTAAAGTAGCTTTCTCTAATTCTGTGAATAAAGTCAATGAGAGCTTTATGGGGATAGCACTGAATTTATAAATTACTTTGGGCAGTATGGCCATTTTCACGATACTGATTTTTAAAAATAGCCTTCACCCAAAAACGTAGCTACCAAAGTAGTAAATCAAACACTGGAATTATTATGAGATAACTTCAAAGAAGCACAGTAGTAGAGAACTTTAGTTCACTTTTCTCATGATATGACAATCACATGGGATGATAGACAAGGTATAAATGACCTAAGTGATGAGGCACATCACGTACTCATATTACACAAATATATGTGATATATTTCCATAGAATTTGGTGAATAAATGCATATACATTTCCAAATCAACTTGAAATGTTTAATTTGCTTCATTGTAATGTGCCTGTGAACACTGACTACAATTAAGTATAAGTGTACTGCAATAAAATATCAATAAAAGTCTATAAATTTATATATATGTATATGATTTTACACTCTGATCATAAGTAATTTAAACTTGAAATTAGAAACAAACAACAAATCTCCTTACTTGTAAAGCTAAACCACATCATTGAAACTAACATAATGAATGCAAATAAACCAATAACTAATTCAAATTCTTTCAAGAATATATTGATACAAATAATATACATTAACTAAACCGACAAGATTTATTTGAAATGATACTCAGAATAAAATTTACATTATCAATTTCAAAAAATTTAAAACAAGAAACTACAAGCTGTAACCAAAATGGAATAATTCAAATTAGAGATGCAGAAATAAAACCACAAAATAAACCTAAGTATAAAAAGGGATCAAACATAAAATATCTAAGCCAGATGGAGAGGTCTGCACATGCAGTGCCAGCTACTGAGAAAACTAACGCAGGATTATCTCTTGCCCAGGAGTTCAAGTATGTCGTGCACTGTGTGTCTATGAAGCCCACACTGCAGCTTGTACAACACAATGAGACCACATCTCTTAATAAAAAAATATCTCTAAACAAGATTAGAAAATAACTACAATACAGGCATACTTTGTTTTGTGGAATTTCTTTTCTTTGCACTTCACAGATTTTTAAAAATGCAAATCAAAGGCTGGGTGCGGTGGCTCACACCTGTAATGCCAGCACTTTGGGAGGCTGAGGTGGGTGGATCACAAGGTCAGGAGATCAAGACCACCCTGGCTAACACAGTAAAACCCCGTCTCTACTAAAAATACAAAAAAAAAAGAGCCTGGCATGGTGACAGGTGCCTGTAATCCCAGCTACTCAGGAGGCTGAGGGATGAGGCAGGAGAACCGCTCGAACCCACAAGGCGGAGGTTGCAGTGAGCCAAGATCACGCCACTGCACTCCAGTCTGGGCAACAGAGTGAGACTCTGTCTCAAAA
>NW_012115888.1:762784-800372 GCF_000951035.1 Colobus angolensis palliatus | reverse complement strand
AAAAAAAAAAAAAAAAAAGAAGGTTTATAGCAACTGAGTTGAACAAGTCCATCGGTGCCATATTTTTCAATAGCACATATTCACTTTGCATGTCTTTGAGTCTCATTTGGTAATTCTAGCAATATTTCAAAATGTTTCATTATCATTTTATCTGTTATGTTAATATATGATGAGTGAACTTTGCTGCTACTGTTGTAACTGTTTTGGAACACCACAAATCTTGCCCATAAGGGACAATGAACTAGTAAATTCTGTGTGTGGTCTGACTGCTCCACCAAATGGTCATTCTCCCTTCTTCCCCCCTCTCCCCATGCCACCCTGGTACCTGAGACACAAAAATATTGAAATCAGGCCAGTTAGTAACCTTGGAATGGCCTCTAGGCATTCAGGTGAAAGAAAGAGTCACAAACCTCTCACTTTAAATAAAAAACTAGAAATAACTAAGCTTCATGAGGAAGGCTTGCACATGTCAGAAGCTGAGACAGACTGAGAGCTAAGCCTCTTGTAGCAAACAGATGAGTTGGAAATGTGAAGGTAAAGTTATCGAAAGAAATTAAAAGTGCTATTCTAGTGAAACACGAATGATAAGAAAGTGAAATAGCCTTATTGCTGATACTGAGAAAGTTGTAGTGATCTGGAGGAAAGATCAAACTAGCCATAGCATTTCCTTAAGCTAAAGCCTAATCCAGAGTAAGGCCTTAACTCTCTTCAATGTTATGAAGGCTGAGAGAAATGAAGGAGCTTCAAAAGAAAAGATTGAAGCTGGCAGATGCTGGTTCATGGGGTTTAAGGAAAGAAGCCATCTTCTTAACACACAAGTGCTAGGTGGAGAAGCAAGTGCTAATGTGGAAGCTGGAACAAGTTATTCAGAAAATCAAGCTGAGAGAGTAATGAAGTTGATGACACTAAACAGATTTTCAATATAGATAAAACAGCCCTTCTATTTGAAAAAGATGCCATCTAGGACTTTCCAAGCTACAGAGAAGAAATCAATGCCTGGCTTCAAAGCTTTAAAAAGACCAGGCTGACTCTCTTGTCAGGGGATAATGCAGTTGCTGACTTTAAGTTGAAGTCAGTGTTCACTTATTATCTTAAAAATCCTAGGGTTTCTTAAGCATTATGCAAGATCTACTCCACCTGTGCTCTATAAATGGAATGATAAAGCCTAGATGACAGGATATTTGCTTAAAGTTTGATTTATGGAGTATTTTAACTCCACTGATGAGATCTACTGCTCAGAAAAAAAAAAAAAAAAAAATCCTTTCAAAATATTCCCACTCATTGACAATGCGCCCAGTCATCCAAGAGCTCTGCTGAAGATGTACATGGAGATTAATGTTGTTTACATGCCTGCTAACACAACACCCATTCTGCAGCCTGTGGATCAAAGAGTAATTTTGAGTTTCAGGTCTCATTATTTAAGAAATACATTTTGTAAGGCTATAGCTCCCATACAGAGTGAGTCTTCTGATGAATCTGAGCAAAGTGAATTGATTCCGGGTAGGATTCACCATTCTAGATGCCATTAGGAATATTCATGGTTCTTAGAAGAAGGGCAAACTATCAACATTAAGAGAAATTTGGAAGAAGTTGATTCTAACCCTTATGAATGACTTTTGAAGAATATAAGACTTCAGTGGAGGAAGTAACTACAGATGTAGTGGAAATAGCAAGAGACCAAGGCTTAGAAATGGATTCTGAAAATATGACTGAATTGCTGTAATCTCATGGGAAAACTTGAGCAGAAGAGGAGCTGCTACTTATGGATGATGAAAGAAAGTAGTTTCTTGAGATAGAAACTACCCCTGGTGAAGATGCTGTAAACATTGTTGAAATAAGAACAAAAAATTTAGAATATTACATAAAATTAGTTGATAAAGCAACAACAGAGATGGAGAGGACTGACTTCAATTTTGACAGAAGTTTTATGGCGTATAAAATGCTATCAAGAATCATCAAACGCTACAGAGAAATGTTTTGTGAAAGCAAGAGTCAATCAATGTGACAAACTTCATCATTGTCTTATTTTACGAAATTGCCACAGACACTCACACTTTGTCAACCACCACGCTTATCAGTCAGCAGCACTCAACATCAAGTCAACAGCCTCCAACAGCAAAAAAAATCATGACCTGGCGAAGGTTCAAATGATCATTAGCATTTTTCAGCGTTAAAATAATTTTAACTTAAGGTATATACATTGTTTCTTGACACATACTGCTATTGCATACTTAAAATGCTACCATAGAGTGTAAATATAACTGTTACATGCACTGGGAAACCAGAAAATGTGTGTTACTCCAGTGGTATAGAACTGAATCTGTACTATCGATGAGGTAATTCTGTATGTCCACTTCACTATTCTTATTCAACATAGTACTAGAAGTTCAAGTTTCAGCATTTGGCCAAAAAAAGAGATAAAAGGCATTCAATTTAAAAAGGAAGGAATTAAACTCTTTTTATTTGGAAATGTCATAATTTTTCTGTCTTTAACAAGAGGCCTCCAAATAATGTGAGTACAGAACAGAATATTTTGAAGTTGCCATTAATCTACCCATCAATGAACATCTATACCCATGTATTTGTCTTTGCCTCTGTTACAATAATAGATATGCTATTCCTGTCTGAGGTTAAACTATTTACCTGGACAGTGGGCCTCAGGCTGTCTAAACTGCTGAAGAATATTTGCTAGCGTGATCCATATTTCATTATGAATATTTTCCTTTGGACTTATTTGTTTATATCAGCATAAAATCATAATATGATTGTCTTATATTAAACAAAAGCCTCTCTTATGTCCACTACCCCTATAACTATCACATTGGTTTCTTTGCTCCCTTTAGCAGTTCTTAAAAAATTGTTTTTATCACCAAAAGCAATGGCAACAAAAGCCAAAATAAACAAAAAGGATCTAATTAAACTAAAGAGCTGCTGCACAGCAAAAGAAACTACCATCAGAGTGAACAGGTAACCTACACAATGGGAGAAAATTTTTGCAATCTACCCATCTGACAAAGGGCTAATATCCAGAATCTACAAATAACTTAAACCAATTTACAAGAATAAAAAGTCAAGCAACCCCATCAAAAACCCCATCAAAAAGTGGGCAAAGGATATGAACAGAAACTTTTCAAAAGAAGACAGTTCTGCAGCCAATGGACACATGAAAAAATGCTCATCATCACTGGTCACCAGAGAAATGCAAATCAAAACCACAATGAGATACCATCTCACACCAGTTAGAATGGCGATCATTAAAAAGTCAGGAAACAACAGGTGCTGGAGAGGATGTGGAGAAATAGGAACACTTTTACACTGTTGGTGGGAGTGTAAACTAGTTCAACCATTGTGGAAGACAGTGTGGCAATTCCTCAAAGATCTAGAGCTAGAAATACCATTTGACCAAGCCATCCCTTTACTGGGGATATAGCCAAAGGATTATAAATCATACTACTATAAAGACACATGCACACATATGTTTATTGCAGCACTATTCACAATAGCAAAGACTTGGAACCAACTCAAATGTCCATCGGTGACAGACTGGATTAAGAAAATGTGGCACATATACACTATCGAATACTATGCAGCCATAAAAAGGATGCGTTCTTGTCCTTTGCAGGGACATGGATGAAACTGGAAACCAACATTCTGAGCCAACTATCACAAGGACAGTAAACTAAACACCGCATGTTCTCACTCATAGCTGGAAATTGAATAATGAGAACACTTGGACACGAGGTGGGGAACATCACACACTGGGGCCTGTCATGGGGTAGGGGGCAGGGGGAGAGAGAGCATTAGGAAAAATACTTAATGTAAATGACAAGTTAATGGGTGCAGCAAACCAGGATGGCACATGTATACCTGTGTAACAAACCTGTACGTTGTGCACATGTACCCTAGAACTTAAATTATAATAAAAAATTTTTTTAAAGTTGTTTTTATTTCCTGTTTTTAATTTCCTCCTCCTATTTTCTCCAGAACTCTCTACATTTCTGTATTTTGCCCAAAAGATGCTAACAAATCTGATTGTTCTCAATACTCACATTGTTAAACCCAATAACTAATAGGCCTTGACTTACCAGCAACCTTCCTCGGTGTTGATTAGTCCATTCATATTGAGGTATTTGCTTGGCTTGGCTTGCAAATCCTATGGTTTCCTGATGTAATTTCTTTATCTCCAGATACAAGTTTTTCTCTCTCCTTTGTTAGTTCTTTCTTATCTTGCCAATTACTTTATTTCAGAGTTTCTTAAGGTTCATGCATTGGGTTATTTATTGTTCTGTCTAAATTTATTTAATGTATTTAATTTTATTTTTTTAGAGACAGGGATTCACTATGTTGCCAAGGCTGGTCTCAAACTCCTGAGCTCAATAGATTCTCCTGCCTGACTCCCAAGTAGCTGGGATGACCAGGCACAAGCCAACATGCCCAACATTTTGCCTACATTTACTGATTAATAATTTCATCCAGACTCCTGACATTAAATACCATCTATACATTGGACACTACCTTTATTAATATTGGCTCTTTAAGAAAGAGACATTGGGATCAAGACTTCAGTGTAAGTAGTTTATTTAGGGGGAGGAATAAACCTAGAAAATACCATTACACAAGTAGGAAAGTTAGTGAGTAAACTAAAGACTAAAAATAAACTTGTTAATAAACTAGTTACCAGTGAAAAATTGAGTTTCAAATCCTACTAGGGATCCAGGATAATTGGAGAAAAATGTATGCTTCGGTTGTCCCATCAGAAAGGTGAGAGAAACAAGAATATTTCCACCCTGATCTGTCATTAAGTGAGAACTCTTAGGGAAAGGATGGTAATCCAAAATTGAGAGAATATGTAAAGAAATAGTAAATATAAGGTGAGATGGGTGGGACATCAATAACCCCCACTGCCCTCTCCACATTCTTTCACCAAGCCAGTAATTTCTTTAAACTCCTGACCTGTATATGCAAATGCCCACTTGACCTCTCCAACTAAGAGTTCTGTTAGACATCTCAAAAGGAGTATGGTTATTGGGAAACTCCTGATATACACACACATTCTAAATTTATTCCTTCACACTTTTCCTTATTTCACAAAAAAGGTACTTCCAGCCTTGCAATTGCTTAGGTCAAAAAACACTGGAGTTCTTCCTGAGTCTTCTCATTCTTTGACACTCCACCCCATCTAAGCTACCAGCATATCCTATAGTCTTTTCTATATAGACACAACTCCTTTAACCCCTCACTGCTCACTTTTTCCTTGGCTACCACCTTTTCTGAGGTAGAATATGTCAATGATCTTCTATCTGGTCTGTCTCATTCTGCTATGGCTCCCCTTATAGCATCCAGACTGATTCTAATTGGAAATTAAAGCCACTCGTGCAATTTCCCTGCTCCAACTTTCTAATACCTTTTCTTATCACTAAGAAACAAGAAATATCTGTGAAATGTCAACAAGCACCTTAGAATAAATGTCCCCTGCATCCCCTCTCTAAGTTCATCACCTAATTGCTTGCTCCATTCTGGTCAGACTGGCCTCCTTGTTGTGCCTTGGACAGGAAAGCATGATCTCTTTTGGTGGCTTGGCATTTGTTGGTCTCTCCTTATAGGGTATTCTTACCGCATATCCACTGAGTGTCTCCCTTGCTTTCTTGATTCTTTGCTTATGGCACTTACCCTGAGAATTTTATTTAAAAATTGTAGAAGATCAGTGGGGTCTAGTCTTTCCCTAGTCCTCACTTCTCTTTCTTGCACTTCGTTCTCATAGCACCTGTTACTGAATGAACACTATATAATGCTTTAATTAAATCTTCTATCTCCTTTTTCCTTCCTAGAGATGAACATTGAAGGCAAGAAGAATTTTCCCTGTTTTATTCATGTAGATAGCCCCGAAACCTAGACTAGATTTTAGTGCTGGTGTGTAGTCAGGTAAACACTCATTATAGGAAATAATTCATGAAATTATGTATTTACTTGATGGTTAACTGGGAGACTCTTGATTCATCCATCATAAAAAATGCTTTATATTCAAAGGTGTTTCACTGAGAAAACACATGAAAACAAAAACTCTCTGTAATTTCATAGTTCAAATTCATGACACCTTTGCATTTTATTATAGAGTGCCTGGTTTCATTACACTTTCCATTGCTATGATTGTTGTGGCTTCATAAGCAGAGAGCATACCTACAGTGAACTCAAAACAAAATAAAAAATAGTGTGTGATAAAAGAAAACATCTGAAAGAAATTTTATTCTATATAATCATCTTCTGATCCTTACTAGAAAACAATTATAAGATGTATTTAAGTGATACTGGACCGGGTATTGAATGTGTCTGCTTAAAAGAAATACTATATTAGTATGTCTTTAAAAGTTTTCTCAGAAAAACATGTTTTGTTTTCTTTCTCATGTTGTCTGGATTGTGTTGAATAAATGTAGCCAAACAATTTGGGAGATTTTACAATAAAGTACAAATTATTTGGAGATTATCTCTTGAGATCAATACACTTCTAAATCAACATGCCTATAGAACCACCTAAAAATACAACTTAGCATTTTTATCATAGAGTAAAAGCAATTTATTCACTATTAAGTATCAGTAGCCAGGCACCACTGTGTATGGCCCATAGTAACCTTGATAATCACGTAAATGCATAACTGAAAAAGAATCGTTAAATACTACAGATGCTGAGTAGGGGGAGGAAGTCGTAATGCTTTATCCATTAAACGAAGATTTTATTTAGTTTTACAAAACCTGGTTTGGATACGTTCATTTAAGCAAATAACATGAATCATTTATTCCCCTGCAGAGGATCCTGACACTCATTATAAACTTATCAAATAATAATTAAGTATATTTGTTCAATTAATTATATACTGTATTTCTTAGTCTCTAATCCATATGACTTTTCTGTTTTTTATTTGTTTTTCCCTTGGTACTAAGCAGAGTATTTAGCACCTGGGATTAGATACCCAACTCAGCTTTTAAAAATTAAGTTACTAATAGGGCAAATAAGTGTGTACAGATACAAGTTATGATTAAAAGAGGAAGAGTGGTATGAATAGAAATACATTTGGAATGGTACTAAAGCAGAAATTTTCAGTTCCTATAGAGTAGTAGCCTGGCGAAAACGTAACCTGGCAACGAGGGAAAGAAAAATTAAGGATAGTAGGAAGGAAACTTGGATCATAGAGAGTAAGGGACAAAAAAGGAGAGGAGAAAAGATATCTAGAAAGAGCTTTGCTAATTTATCTATGGCTCTGTGGTCAGCAATCCCTAAAAACTGTTTACAATTCCTCTTGGAGACTCATCCAGCACTTGATGATATGTGGCATAGGTCCTCAGAAATTGTGACACCATTTTACTAGTGTGATTATAATTATTTCTGGAAGTATGTGAAGCCATTGATTATTACTGAAAATCATTTTGCTAATATCTAAATCATGGCATAGTTCTTATACTAACTAGAAAGATTCACACATACAATGATGTTGTATATTAATCTTGATAATAACATATTAAAAGTATTTTACTGGAAATTAAGTCAATATAACTAAAAAATTTTTGAAATAAGATTTTCGTTGAATGTTTTCTACGCCTACTTTATGAAATAAATCACTATGTTCTTGAAAAAACAGTACATTCCTTCCTAGAACATATTTGCTTTTTTATAAATATGATCTCATAATCTTGAAAATAAAAATGTGTCAGGGGAGGTGTGACGGTGTTGAGTTTGTACATAATGTTATCCCACAGAGCAGCTAGCTGGTTAATAGAAACATTGCTAAAAGTTACAGCAGTACGGTATTTTCCCTTAAGCTATAAATAATACATTACTTTGGTGTTTAATCCAGTGCTGACAAGAAGAGAAATGAGTTGGCGTCCATATGGTGAATATTAACTACATTTCTAGCTATTGTTCACTTAAATATTTAAGGCCTTATTTATAGATGGCAATAAAATGAAATAAGGAATTAATAGGTTGAATCTGGAACGATAAACAAAATCATGTACAGTAAAGTCATTAAATATATTTCATTGCTACCAAGTCTGCTTTGTCTGAATTAATAGATAACATGAACAGTGTAGCTTAATTAGGGAGACAAAGAATTTATCACTTTGTAAGTGACTGAGATCCTTATGTATACTGTTTAGGTAACACTGTATGGTATAATGTCAAAATTCTTGGCATTGAAAAATTGTGTTGGGGCCAGACATAGTGAGTCACACCAGTAATACCGACACTTTGGGAGGCCAAAGGGGAAGAACTGCTTGAGCTCAGGAGTTCAAGACCAGCCTGGGAGACATAGTGAGAACGTATCTGTGCAAACAACAACAACAACAACAAATGAGCCAGGTATGATGGTATGCACCTACTGTAGTCCCAGCCACTTGGGAGGCTGAGGCCAGTGGATCATATGGGTTCAAGAGTTGAAGGCTGTGGTGAGCCATGATCGCACCACTGCACTGCAGCCTAGGTGGCAGGCCAAGACACTACCTGAAAAAGAAAAAATGGTGTTGATATTCTCAGCTCTGTTACTTTCCATTTGGCCTTACATGGAACCCATTTTGTAAAAGCCTAAGTTTTTGTTGTACATAAAACTAGAAAATTAATAATTTTCCTACATTTATAGTATGATTATAACAATTAGAAGAATTATGCTTCTAAAAGAACGTATTGGTTGTAAAAGTTTTCTGAATATATCACATCTTGTTTATTCATTTACCAGTTAATGAACATTTTTATTATTTCTACCATTTTTGCTACTGTGAACAATGCTGCTATTAAGACACTTACGCAAGTGTGAACTTATGTTTTCATTTCCATTAGACAGACACCTAGAAGTCAAATTGTTGGGTAATATGGTAAATTTATATTCAACTTTTTAAGAAACTGCCAAAAACATTTAAATTGTAAATATTTTTTTATTGCTTGCTTATTTTCTGTGTAATTCAGTTCCTTAGAGAGCAAGATCTATACCATTTTTATCTTTATATACCTTCATAATGTCCCATGTATGAGTAGTTTTCATTCAATATTTATTAAATGAATAAATGCAAGAATGAATGAATAAATAATTGAATGCATAATTTTGATCAACGTGTTAGGCATTCCAACTTCTAAGTGGAAAACTTTACTAAAGCCAGCAAATTTTATTCTGGAAATTTTATTCTGCATCGTTGAAATCACAGAAGTTCCTATAGAAACAAAATTATCCCTGTGTATTCTAATGTGCTCATACTGGTTTAATTTGATCATTCTATTATTTGTGCTTCATACTTTTGGGGGCATTTTGGTGTGGTGGAAGAGGCTGAGGGATCTTTACAGATGCTGTAAGATGGGCAGATGAGTCAGAGTCTCATAGATACTGCCTTTCAACTCCCCAAACAGATAAATCTATACGTTGTAGTTCATTAGAAAGTGTAATCCACTTGAACTCAGATGGACCTGGTATTAGATCTAGACCCGTCACATACTAGCTGTGAAGTTTAGGCAAGTCATCCTTCATTAAGTAAGACTACTAATTCAGGTACCTCCTCCCTTACTCAAATTAGAGGATTGTAAGTATTCTCTGGGTCAAGATTTATAAAGGGACTTTGCAAAATGCAAAACTGACAGAGATAAAAATAATGATTAACATCACACATCAAACAAGGCCTAGTTTTGGATGTTTGTGTTCTTAGCATCTTTTAAAATGATTTTAATGTCTTTCAGTAATGCACTCTTTAGGTAATGCTGAATATGAAGTTACACATGACTTTGGCAAGTTTATTATTGGTTTACTATATCTGTAAGTAGGCAATGAATGATCAAAAACATCCTTTTTTATTTTTTATATATTTCTTATTTTATTTTCAGTAGACATGTAATGACTGTACATATTTGGGGGCCACAGCATGATATTTCAATACATGTATATGCTCTGTAATGATCAAATAAGGTTAATCAGGATATCCATCCTCAAACATTGATCGTTTCTTTGCATTGGGAACATTAAAATTCTCTCTTCTAACTTTTCGAACACATACAGTAAATTACTGTTAACTGTAGTCACCCTACGCTGCTATAGAATGCTAGGACTAATTCTTCCTATCTAGCTGTACCCACTAACCAACCTCTACCCTCTCCTCCCTTCTACCTTTCTAGGTGGTAATAATCGTAATTCTATTATCTAATTCTATGAGCTCTCTTTTTTAACATCTCACATTTGAGTGAGAAGTTGAGGCATTTCTCTTTTAGTGTCTGACATTTCATTTAATATAATGTCTGTCAGGTTTATATATGCTGCCATTCATGACATGACCCCTTGGTTTTATGGCTAAATAATATTCCATTGTGTATATATACCACATTTTCTATATTCATTCATCTGTTGATTACCCTTCAGCTTGATTCCTTATCTTGGCTATTGTGAATAGTGCTGCAGTAAACATGAGAGTGCTAATATCTCTTCAATAACCTGACTTACTTTTCCTTGTATAAGTATACAGTAATGGGATTGCTAGATTATATAAAAGTCCTGTTAATATCTTTAGATTTTTGGAAACCTCCAAAATGTTTTCCCTAATGGATGGATGTACTAACTTACATTCCCACCAAATGTGTTAAGTGTTTTCTCTGCAACCTCCATGGCATTTTTGTTTATTTGTTTTTGTCTTTTTGATAATAGCCATTCCACTGGGGTGAGACGATAATCTCATTGTAATTTTGATTTACATTTCCCCATGATTAGTGATGGTGAACATTTTTTCATTTACTTGTTGGCCATTTGTATGTCTTCTTTTGATAAATATCTACCAGATTATTTGCTTATTTAATCAGATATTAGTTTGTTTCCTGTTGAGTCATTTGAGTTCCACTAGTATCTTTGGATATTAGTGCCTTGTTAACTTAATAATTTGCAAATATTTTCTCCCATTCTATAGGTTGTCTCTTCACCCTGTTGATTGTTTCCTTTGTCATGCAGAAGCTTTTAGTTTGATACAGTCCGTTTCTCTATTTTTGTTTTTGTTGCCTGTGATTCTATAGTCTTACTCATAAAAATATTTTCCTCAAGCATTGTCCTAAAGCATTTCCCCTCTGTTTTCATCTTGTAGCTCCATAGTTTCCGTTCTTATCCATTTTGAGTTGATTTTTTTTAATTTTGTGAGAGATAGGGGTCTAGTTTCACTCTCCTGCATATGGATATCCAGTTTTCTCAGCACCAGTTAATGAGGAGGGTGTCTTTTTCCCATTGTGTGTCTTTAGCCTTTTATAAAACAGGAGTTGACTGTAAGTACGTGAAATTCTTCTGGGTTTTCAATTTTGTTTCATTTGTCTACATATCTGTTTTTATACCAATATCATGTTGTTGGGTTACTCTTGCTTTGTAGTATATTCTGAAGTTAGGTCAGGTAGGGTGATTCATCCAGACTTTTTTTTCTTTTTTTCTCCTCAGTATTACTTAGGCTATTCAGGGTCTTTTGTGGTTCCGAATGAATTTTAAGATTGTTTTCTCTATTTTTATAAGAAGTGTTATTGGTATTTTGGTAGGATTTATAGATTACTCTCGGTAGCATGGCTATTTTAGCAATATTAAGTGTTCCAATTCAAGAACATGGAATGTCTTTCCATTTGTTTATTCCATTTACAATTTCTTTCATCAGTGTTTTGTAGTATTCATGGTAGAGATATTTCACCTTCTTAATTAAATTTATTCCTAGATATTTACTTTTTAGTAACTATTGAAAATGGTCTTGCCTTTGTGGACCCAGAAAATCGGAGACAGGTCTCAGTTAATGTAAAATGTTTATTTTGCCAAGGTTGAGGATGCGCACCTGTAACACAGCCTTGGGAAGTCCTGACAACATGTGCCCAAGATGATCTGGGCATAACTTGGTTTTAAACATTTTAGGAAGACATGAGACATCAATCAATATGTGTAGGAATTCCATTGGTTTGGTCTGGAAAGACAGAACAACTCAAAGCATAGACAGGGAGACTCAAAGCTGGAAGGGAGCTTCCAGGTCACAGACAGGTTGAGAGACAAATGGTGGTAATCTTTTGAATTTCTGATTAGCCTTTCCAAAGGAGGCAATCAGATGTACATTTATCTCCAGGAGCAGAGGGATAACTTTGAATAGAATGCCAGGCAGGTTTGCCCTAAGTAGTTCCCAGGTTGCATTTTCCCTTTAGCTTAGTAATTTTGGGGGCCCAAGATATTTTCCCTTCACAGTTTCTTGATGTATTTCTCAGTTTGTTATTGGTGGATAGAAACATCGTTGGTTTTCCATGTTGATTTTGTATATTACAAAATTACTGAATTTGTTTATCAGTTCTAAGAGTTTTTTTGGTAGAGTCTTTAGTTTTTTCTATCTACAAGATCATATTGTCTTCAAAGAGGGACAATTTGACTTCCTCTTTACCAATATGAATGCCCATTAATTGTTTCTGTTGTTAATTGCCATGGCTAGAATTTACAGTAAAATGGTGAATAGAATTGGTGAAAGTGGGCCTCTTTGTTTTGTTCAAGTTATTAGAGAAAAGGTTTTCATCTGTCTCTTATTCAGTATAATGTTAGCTGTGACTTTGTTTTTTTGTGTCAATGTATTTTTTCTTCTGTGCCTCATTTTTAAATTTTCTTGTTAATTTTTTTATTAATCCATTGGTTGTTTAGGACCATATTGTTTATTTCTTATGTATTTGCAAGGTTGTCAAAGCTCCTCTTGTTACTGATTTCTAGTTTTATTTTATTATGATCTGAGAAGATACTTGATATAATTTTCATATTTTAAAATTTTCATTCAGATTGGTTTTGTGGTCTGGCATATGGTCTTTCCTGGAGAATGTTCTATATGCTGATAAGAAAAAATGTGTATGCTCTACCTATTGAATGAAATGTTCTGTAAATATGTATTACATCACATTGGTCTTTAAAGTAACTAAAGTCTAATGGTTCTATGTTAATTTTGCTTTTCTACATTCATCTTTCCAGTGTTGAAAATAAAGTGTTGTACTACCCAACTGCTATTGTATTATTGTATCTCTCCTTTTACCTCTATTATTTGCTTCATATATTATACTGATGCCCCCATTATTATGTGCATATATGCTTATAATTGTTATATCCTCTTACAGATTTGATCCCCTTATTGTTTTGTAATAACTTTGTCGCTTTATGTTTTCCCAATACAGTCTATTTTGTCTGATATAACTGTTGTTACTTCTGTTTGCTTTCGAATTGCATTTGTGTAAACTCTCATTTTTGTAATTTCGTCAATTTTATTCTGTGTCTCCACAGGTGAAGTCAGTTTTTCATGGGAGTCATATAATCGCATTTTTTAAATCCATTTATCCAGGATATATCTTTTAATTGGATAATTTACACCATTTGTACTCCAGGTTGTTATTGATAGATAGAGAGTTACTCCTGTTATTTTGTTAATTGTGTTCTGATTGTTTTATATATTCTTCATTTCTTTGTCTTTTATTGTTTATCTTTATGGTTTGACAGTTTTTAGTAGTGGTAATGTTTGATTCCTTTCTCTTTATTATTTGTGTATTTGCTCTACCAGTGAGTTTTATACTTTTGTATGTTTTTATCATGGCATATATAATCATTTTGCTTCCAGATACAGGACAATCCTAAACATTTCTTGAAGTGTTAGCCTACTGGTGATGACGTTTCTTGGATTTTGCTTGTCTGGGAAAAACTTTTTTCTCTTTTGTTTTTGAAAAATAAGTTTGCAAGTATAATATTCTCAGATGATGGTGTTTGTTTTCTTTCAGCACATTTAATATATCACACCACTTTCTCCTGGTTTATATGGGTTCTGCTGAGAAATCTTCTGGTAGCCTTACAGGGTTTCCCTTACGGTGACTTGATGATTTTCTCTCTGTATTTAGAATTACCTCTTTCTCTTTGACTTTTGAAAGTTTGGGTATCATGTGCCTCAAATATAATCTTTTTGGGTTGCATTTATTTTGGAAACATTGAGTTCCCTATGTCAAAATTTGTATTTCTATCCCAAGACTTAGGAATTTTTCAGCTATTATTTTATTATTAATAAATAGGTTTTCTATGGCTTTTCCCACCTTTATCCTTCTGGAGCTCTTAAAATGCAACAGTTTGCTCACTTAATGTTATTCCATGTCACATGGGCGTTCATCTTATATTTATTTGTCTGACTGTGTTATTTCAAAAGAACTGTACTTAAATTATACATCACTCTGCTTGTGTCAGTCTATTATTGAAGCTCTCAGTTTTAATCATATTTAATTCCTTAAATTATTTTATTCCAGAATTTCAATTTGGTTATTTTTATGATATCTGAACCAAATCAAATTGGTTGAGTTCTCATTCAGATTATGAAGTAATTTCTTTGTATTTTCTGTGTTCCCTTGAGCCTTATTTAATTTTCTTAAGATCATTATTTTGAATTATTTATCACGCATTTTATAAATTTTCTTTTCAAAAAACACATTCTTGACTTCAATAAAGTTTAATCACAAATTTTACCATGAGAAAAATGAGTCATGTTAAATATAATTTTTCACTGAAGATAAAAAGGTAACAAATACAGGTTAGAATAATGTCATGGTATGTCATTGATGCTATCAAAATAGTCACTATCTTGTTTTAGTCCTGAACCAAGCCTTCTAGCAGTGAATAATTTCAGTGATAGTTATGTTAATTTCTGTTATTGCGACAAAAAGTCATTTGAGTAGTTTCTCAATTAATGTTCCATTAATCAAAAGCTAATCTTCTATTAAAACCAAGAAGCTTACAATATACATCCTTCATCTCAAAGAAAGTTGATACATTTGAAATGTTATAGGTATACATAAAATCTTTATTATATAAACAATTTTTTAAATACCAAGGGCATTTAATATATTTTAAAATTTATTTTCTAGTACACATAAATCTTAATTTTCATTTATTCCACTTAAAGCAAACAATTTGATACATAAAAAACACAATCCAAATTGTTTTCAGTTCTTAGGTATTGCTTGTAATATTATATTCCCACATGGAGCTGGATGACTACTGGATGAATAAAATAAAAATAATATTCAGGTTTCAGGAATTATCATCAGGCTGTTAAAGTGACTCACAGCTATAATTCCAGTGTTTTGGGAGACCGAGACAAGAGGATTGCTTGAGGACGATAGTTTCAGACCAGCCCAGGTAACATAGTAAGACCTCATCTCTGTAAAATCTACAGGCATGTGCCTGTAATCCCAGCTCCTAAGGAGGCTGTGGTGGGAGGATTACTTGAGCCCAGAAGTTTGAGGCCACAGTGAGCTGTGATCACTCCACTACTTTCCAGCTTGGGTGACAGAGTGGAATCCAATCTCTAAAATAAATTTAAAAATGTTTAAATTAAAAAGAATCATCATTTTTTATAATTGTATCTCATTCATGATGATTTAATCAGCAAGGAACATGAAGAGTATGCCCTGAATCATCATCGTGTTCTAAGACACATTTTCTATTCAAGAAATGAAGATATTAGGAACAGGTTTATTACTATAATTATTACTAATTATATGCCACTTAAAAATGTCGGTACTACAACCCCAAATAGGCCAATTTTTGTGGTTTGAAAATATCTCTTGAGTGTGCTTTTCCATTTGGTGCAGTCATACACTTTCCCTTTGCTAAGTATTACTTTGCTAAGCCAAAGTATTTTGTTCAATGGGACGATTTTTCAGAACACGATGTCAGGCAAATGTTATTATCTTCATGTGGTCCACATAATCTTATACCTGAAAACAGAAAATAGACAATATTCTTAAAGATTTCTCCCATATATTACATTAGCTAACCGTATTGGTTACTTTGCAGCACTGGAATCCTCCTGTTGCAGGGCAGTTCTCCTGGTGGCCTGGAACCAATGCAGTTCTTCCCTTTCACTTCCTTGTGGTCCTCAAGAATAACTGTAGAATGTGCTGGAGATGTAATACCCTGAGATATAAACAAATTGTTGTTAACAACCCAGAACTTTTTCCTGTCTCTTTTAGGGATATAACATCTTGAGTTAGGGCGAAGCTTCCCAGGATAGTCCGAGCTTTCTTCTTCTCTCTCTTAAGCAAGATATTCCTCAAAGCTTAGTATGTCACATTACCTGATGTATATAACCTAGGGCAAACTGCCTTTTGGGGTTCCTCAGAGTAATGAGAAACAGGAAATATGCAGCCAAGACTCCATCTGCCCTGGGCAGCTTTCTTGAGGTGTGGGGTACAGGCTTACAATGTATCCAATGTTATTTTTGTCCATGGATGCCTAAGTATATGCAATAATTTTTTTTACATAAGTTGTGTATGAATGGGTAATGTCTCACTTGACTCAGAAAAATTGGTAATCAGTGGATGATTGACGTAAGTAGTAGCTCAGGATGCAGTCGATATAGCACATGGACTCCTGTTTCTAGGGGTTGGTATAGTGATGACATTTTCTAGCCTCCACAAAGTGGGAGTTTTCTCTTAGAATTAGTAATTAGTAAACCTCCTCACACCTACTCCCAAATTTGATTCAGATGCTAAGACTGATGATACTCACATCATTTAAGAAGATATGAAAAAATTTATTGCTCACACAATGAGGCTTTCAGGGCAGGTCCCCAAGAAATCCAAAGATAGCTTGAGAAAACAGGAAGAAATGACTGACTTTAGGTTTTGTGGTTTTGAAGAAGTAGGTTTAAAGTAAGTGTTCCCTTGCATGGATTGTGGCTTCTTTGGTTTGAACTTGCCAGCAGTACCAAAGGAAGAATCACCAGAGATTTTTATTAGCTTGTCCAGATATAGGACTAAAGGAGAAGGGGGAGTGGTGGGAATTGAAAACTGTGAGCAGCCAAACGTCAATAATGGAGTGAGACATTTTATTAAAATTAATCCTTTATGTTTGACTGAGGACTAAAATGTGCCATGTTTCATTTAATTGCAATTGAATGTGTTTAATTATTTTATGATGGTGCTCTGTGTGACATGTAGCCTGAGGCTGCTAAGACAGGTGAAAGTTCCATTGCATGCCTTATTTAAGAGCCCAGCATTGTGTATTTTGAGAAGTTAAATGAGTGACTTAATAGTTGTCAATACTTACAACTTCAAAGGGGTTATGTAATGTCTTTTCCTAATAAATTTCTTATTTTTAATTTCTGTGGGTACATAGTAGGTGTATATATTTATGGTGTATACGAGATATTTTGTTACAGGCATACAGTGTGTAATCATCACATCATGGTAAATGGAGTATCCATCACCTCAGGCATTTATCCTTTGTGTTCACGTGTGCAATATCTTCATTAGGACTTGTGTAGTGGCTTTAGTATGTGTAAAAACTTGTGTGACTTGAATTTATATTTTGAGTATCTGTAAGGCAAGAGATTTCCAGAGGGAGAAAGTCTGGATAAGTAATTAATGTTGCTGCCATTGGAATAGACCATATAGCCAGTCCACTGGTAATGGTTTATATTTATAAAATTTCAAATGAATCCAGTTTCTGGTCAAGACACCCAGTGCTAATATGCTCACCTGACGTTTGGGAAATTGGGATGATTTGCAAGTAGCAGCAAATATGTACGTGCTTAAGTAAATTTATAACAAGAGGGAGAGCCTAAGCTGACCAGGGGCAGAAGCAGTACCCAAGAACAGCATAGCTGCTCTATGAAAGCATGGCCAGACTGCTTCTTCAAGCAAGCCCTCAATCCAAGTCATCCTCACTGGGTGAGACCTTCAACCAGAATCTCCAGCCACCTCCTACAGGTGCCTTTGGGACAGCAACAGTTCTGTACCTCCCTGGGACACAGCTCCCAGATGAAGGGGCAGGATGCCATCTTTTCTATTTTGTAGCCTGCACTGGTGATACCTTGAAGTACTGAAAAATCCGAGATGACTAGAGACTGCTGGAGCAGATCCCCAGCAAACTGCAGCAGCCCTATGGAAAAATGGCCAGACTGTTCAAAGAAAAAAAAAAAAAATCTCAAAGATCAGCAACAACAAAGGTTGAAGATAGGTAAGCCTACAAAGATGAGAAAGAATCAGCATGAGAATGCTGAAAGCTCAAAAAGCCAGTATGCCCTCTTCCCTCCAACTGACTTCATCACATCTCCAGCAAGAGTTTGGACCTGGACTGAGACAAGATGGCTGAAATGACCGAAGTAGAATTTATAATATGGATAAAACCAAACTTCACTGAGCTAAAGGAGCATGTAGTGACCCAGTACAAGAAAGCTAAAAATCATGGTATAACATTGAAGAAGCTGAGAAACAAAATAACCAGTACAAAGAAGACCATAAGTGACATGATAGAGCTGGAAAACACACTACAAGAATTCCATCATGCAATCACAAGTATTAGTAGCAGGATAGACCAAGCAGAGAAAAGAATCTCAGAACTTGAAGACTGTCCTTCTGAAGTAAGACAGACAGACATGAATAGAAACACAAGAATAAAAAGGAATGAACAAAGTCTCCAAGAAATATGAGATTATGTAAAGAGATCAAGTCTATGACTGACTGACGTATCCGAAAGATGGGGAGACTGGCAGCAATTTGGAATACATACTTTAGTATATCATCCAGGAGAACTTCCCCAACCTAGCAAGGCAAGCCAACATTCAAATTTGGGAAATGCAGAAAACCCCAGTAAGATATTCTGTGAGAAGATCATCCCAAAGACACAAAATCATCAGATTCTCCAGGGTTGATATGAAACAAAAAATGTTAAGGACAGCTAGAGAGAAAGGCAGACCTCTTGGCAGAAACCCTGCAAGCCAGAAGATACTGGGGGCCAATATTCAACTTTCTTTTTTTTTTTTAGACGGAGTCCTTCTCTGTCACCCAGGCTGGAGTGCAGTGGCACATCTTTGCTCACTGCAAGCTCTGCCTCCCAGGTTCACACCATTCTCCTGCCTCAACCTCTCAAGTAGCTGGGACTACAGGCAGCCACCACCACACCAGGCTAATATTTTGTATTTTTTTTAGTAGAGATAGGGTTTCACCATGTTAGCCAGGATGGTCTTGATCTCCTGACATCATGATCCACCCACCTCGGCCTCCAAAAGTGCTGGGATTACTGTCATTCTTAAAGAAAAGAATTTCCCACCCAGAATTTTATATCCTGACAAACTAAGCTTCATAAGCAAAGGAGAAATAAAATCCTTTACAGATAAGCAAATGATAAGGAAATTAATTACAACTAGACCTGCCTTACAGAAGCTACTGAAGGAAGCACCAAATGTGAAAAGGAAAGATTATTACCACTCCAAAAACACACAGAAGTACACAGACCAGTGACACTATAAAGCAACCACGTTAAAAAGTCTGCAAAATAATCCACTAACATCATGATGACAGTATCAAATTCATGGATAGCAATACTAATCTGAAATGTAAATTGACTAAATGCCTGAATTAAAGACACAGAGTGGTAAACTGGATAAAGAAAAAAGACCAATTAGTATGCTGTTTCAAGAGGCCCATATCACATGCAATGACACACATAGGCTCAAAATAACATGAGGGAGGAAAATTTGACAACCAAACAAAAAACAAAACAACAAAAAAGCAGGGGTTGCAATCCAGTTTCTGACAAACACATTTTAAACCAATAAAGATTTTTAAAAGGCTGGGTGTGGTGGCTCATGGCTGTAATTCCAGCATTTTGGGAGGCTGAGGCAGGTGAGTCACAAGGTCAGGAGATCGAGACCATCCTGGCTAACATGGTGAAACCTTGTCTCTACTAAAAATGCAAAAATTAGCCGGGCGAGGTGGCGGGCGCCTGTAGTCCCAGCTACTCGGGAGGCTGAGGCAGGAGAATGGCCTGAACCCGGGAGGCGGAGCTTGCAGTGAGCTGAGATCTGGCCACTGCACTCCAGCTTGGGCGACAGAGTGAGACTGTCTCAAAAAAAAAAAAAAAGATTTAAAAAAGACCAAAAAAAAAAGGGCATTAAATAATGGTAAAGGGTTCAGTTCAACAAGCAGAGCAAATTGTCTTAAATATGTACACACCCAACACAAGAGCACCCAGATTCCTAAAGCAAGTTCTTAGAGACTTTTAAAGAGACATAGGCTGCTATAAGACAGTAGTGGAAAATATTAACATCCCACTGACAATATTAGACAGATCATCAAGAGGAAAAATTAACAAAGAAATTCGAAACGTGAACTCAGCAGTGGATCAAATGGACCTGATAGATATCTACAGTACTCTGCACCCAAAACCAACAGAATATACATTGTTCTCTTTGCCACTTGGTACTTACACTAAAATTGATAACATAATCAGAAGTAAAACACTTTTCAGCAAATGTGAAAGAACTGAAATCATAACAAACAGTCCCTCAGATCGTAGCACGATTGAATTAAAACTCAAGACAAATAAATCAACTCAAAACCATGCAATGACATGGACATTGAACAACCTGCTCCTGAATTTTTGGGTAAAAAATGAAATTAAGGCAGAAATCAAGAAGTTTTCTGGAAACTGTGAGAACAAAGAGACAACGAAACAGAATTTCTGGGACCCAGCAAAGGAAGTGTTAGGAGGGAAATTTATAGAACTAAATGCCAACATCAAAAAGTTACAAAGATCTCAAGTTAAAAACCTAGCATCACAACTAAAAGAACTAAAGAACCAAAAGCAAACAAACAAATCTCAAAGCTGGCAGAAAACAAGAAATAACTGAAATCAGAGCTGAACTGAAGGAGATAGAGACACAAGAGACATTCAAAAGATCAACAAATCCAGGAGTTATTTTTTTGAAAACATTAATAAAATAGATATACTGCTAGATAGACTAACGAAGAAAAAAGATTAAAATAAACACAATCAGAAATGATAAGGAGGATGTTACCACTTATCCCACAGAAATAAAAACAACCATCAGAGAATATTATAAACACCTCTATGCATATAAACTAGAAAACCTAGAAGAAATGTATACATTCCTGGACACATGTACCCTTCCAAGACTTAACCCGGAAGAAACTGAAACCCTGAAAAGACCAACAATGAGCTCTGAAATTGAGGCAGTAATAAATAGTGTACCAGCCACAAAAAGCCCCAGGACTAGAGAGATTCGCAGCTGAATTATACCAGATGTACAAATAAGAGCTGGTACCATTCCTACCGTAACTATTCCAAAAAAATTGAAAAGGAGGGACTCCTCCCTAAATCATTCTATGAGACCAGCATCATCTTGATACCAAAATCTGGCAGAGATACAACAACAACAAAAAAAGAAAAATTCAGGACAACATATTTGATGAACATTGATGCAAAAATACCTAACAAAGTACTGGCAAACCAAGTCTAACAGCACATTCAAAAGCTTATCCACTATGACAAGGTTGGTTTCATCCCTGAGATGCAAGGTTGATTCATTCAACATCACATAAAGAGAACTAAAAATAAAAACCACATGATTATCTCAATAGATGCAAAAAAGCCTTTTGATAATATTCAACATTCTTTCATATTAAAAACTATCAATAAACTAGGTATTGAAGGAACATATCTCAAAATAATAGAGTCAAATATGACAGTCCCACAGGCAACATCATACTGAATGGGCAAAAGCTCAAAACATTTCTCCTGAAAACCAGCACAAGACAAGGATGTCCCTTTTACCACTCCTACTCAACATAGTATTGAATGTTCGGGCCAGGGCAATCAGGCAAGAGAGAGAAATAATGGGCATTTTAATAGGAAGAGACAAAATCAACCTATCCCTCTTTGCAGATGACATGATCCTGTATCTAGAAAACTCCATCTTGTCAGCCCAAACATACTTAAGCTGTGATATGGTTTAGCTGTGCCCCTATGCAAACTTCATCTTGAATTTTAGTTCTCGTAATGCCCACATGTCATGGGAGGGACCCAGTAGGAGGTATGTGAATCATGGGGGCAGTTACCCCCATGCTGCTGTTCTTGTGATAGTGAGTTAGTTCTCACAAAATCTGATGGTTGTATAAGGGGCCTTCCCCCTTTTGCTTGGCACTTCTCCTTCCTGATATCATATGAAGAAGGACCTGTTTGCTTCCCCTTCTGCCATGATTGTAAGTTTCCTGAGACCTCCACAGCCATGTGGAACTGTGAGCCGATTAAACCTCTTTCTTTTATAAATTCCTCAGTCTCTGGTAGTCCTTTATAGTAGCGTGAGAACAGACTAATACAAGCTGATAAGCAACTTCAGAAAATTCTCAGGATACAAAATCAATGTGCAAAACTTGCTAACATTTCTATATGTCAAGAGCATCCAAGCCAAAAGGCAAATCATGAATACATTCCCATTCACAATTGCCACAAAATGAATAAAACACCTAGGAATACAGTTAACTAGGGAGGTGAAAGATCACTACAAGGAGAACTGCAGACCACTGCTCAAAGAAGCAGAGATGATACAAACAAATGGAAAAACATTTCATGCTCATGAATAAGAAAAATTAAATGACTATACTGCAAAGAGCAATGTATAATTCAATGTTATTCCCATTAGCTACCATTGACATTTTTCACAGTACTAGAAAAAGCTATTTTAAAATTCTTATTGAACCAAAGAAGAGCCTGAAGAGTCAAGGCAATCCTAAGCAAAAAGAACAAAGCTGGAGGCATCACACTATCTGACTTCAAACTATACTATAAGGCTATAGTAACCGAAACAGCATGGTACTATTTAAGTAAGTAAATAAATAAATAAATAAAATACAGGTATATAGACAAATGGAATAGAAAAGAGAACCCAGAAATCAGACTGCAAACCTAGAACAATTTGATCTTCAACAAGCCTGACCAAAAAACCAATGGGGCAAGAACACCCTATCTAATAAGTGGTGCTGGGATAACCAGCTAGACATATTCAAAAGATTGAGTCTGGACCCCTTACTTAGACCACATACCGAAATCAAATCAGAATGAATTAAAAGCTTAAGTGTAAAACCCAAAACTATAAAAATCCTGGAAAACAACCTAGGTAATACTATTCAGGACATAAGCACAATCAAATATTTCATGATGAAGATGCAAAACAATTGCAACAAAAGCAAATGTTGACAAATGGAATCTAATAAAACTAAAGAACCTCCATACACAAAAGAAAATATCGACAGAGTAAACACAACCTACAGAATGGGAGAATATTTTTGCAAACTATACGTCTGACGGAAGTCTAATATACAGCATCTATAAGGAACTTAAATACACAAGAAAAAAAAACCCCATAAAAACGTGGGCACACACCATGAAGAAACGCTTTTCGAAAGAAGATATATATGTGACCAATAAGCATATGCAATAAAAGCTCAACTCACTGATCATTAGAGAAATATAAATTACAATCAAATGAAGTACCGTTTAACAACAGTCGGAATTGTTGTTATTAAAAAGTCAAAACACAGCAGACATTGATGAGATTGTGTAGAAAATGGAATGCTTATACATTGTTGGTGGGAGTGTAAATTAGTTCAGACATTGTGGAAGAAAGTGTGGTGATTCCTCAAAGACCTAAAAGGAGAAATACCTTTTGGCCCAGCAATCCCATTGCTGGCTATATACCCAAAGGAATATGAATCATTTTGTTATAAAGAAACATGTATGTTCACTGCAGCGATATTTGCAATAGAAAACACAGGGAATTGACCTAAATGTCCATCAAGATAGACTGGAGAAAGAAAATGTGGTATGTATACATGATGGTATCCTATGCAGCTACTTAAAAAAATGAGATCATGTCCTTTGCAGGGACATGGATGGAGCTGGAGGCCATTATCCTTAGCAAATGAACACAGGAACAGAAAACCAAACACATGTTCTCACTTATAAGTGGGAGATAAATGATGAGAACATATGGACACATAGAGGGGAAAAACATATAGTAGAACTTTTTGGAGGGTGGATGGGGGAGAAAGTAGAGGATCAGGAAGAACAATTAATGGGTACTAGGCTTAGTAACCGAGTGATGAAATAATCCATACCAAAACACCCATGACACAAGTTTACCTATGTAACAAACTTTAACTTGTCACCCTTAACTTAAAATAAAAGTTAAAAAATATTACAAAAGAGTTAAAACTATTTAAAATATAGTTTCATAGGAACTATACAGGATGTACCATTCTTCTTAATAGCTAAATCATGCAAATAGTCAATAACAAAGATTAGAAATGTGTAAAATGTTACATATGTATAACATTTTATAATATAAATATATAATATAAAATATGAAAAAATAAAAAAAGAAATTTATAAAAAGAAGTATATTACCTGTAGCACTCAAAAAGTCCTAAAAGATGTTGGATCAGTTTTAATCTCGTAAGTGCTGGGTGAGTTGTGTCTTGATAGCATGAGGAAATAAGCTGCCTAAAAGTTGTCTAAGAGTCTTTTGAATTTCTAAATTTGTATCTTAAATAACACTTGGGTAATATGTAATATTATACTCATTTTCCAGAAAAGAAATGTTATGCTTACCTTCTTTTGATATTCTAATTCCAAAACATATTTACTATAATAAGTAATAAATCTCTTCCCGAGAGGCTCAGGAAGAGCAAATAATATGTGTTCAGCCTCTGTTATATTATGTGGAAAAATCTTTGTTTAATGGGTAAGAAGTGAGGGATGCATAAACAAAAGGATCACGATATTGTTTTCATTAACAATAGTGGACTTAATTAATAAAGGTTTACATTCACTTTTCTGAAATCTCCTTGCATAGTTACAATTATATCTTATTTTTATTAATAGGTATTCTTAAGTCTTTATGCATTAGCTACCCTCTTGAAACATAAATACTTATGAAATTACTATATTATGCCTTTGTTTCAAGTGGGTTAGACTCATGTGTAAATATTTTATCTCCCTCTGTCCCTCTTCCCATATCCAATTGCATCAGGCAATCCTATTAGCACTAGCTTTGAACTGTGTTCCAATTCTTGTAAATAAATAAGCACCCAACCTAAAATTAAATACATTGGCATATAAATTTATTTAAAAATTAAAAGTTTAAATCTGACTTTGCTTAATTCAAGTAAACACACTAAAAAATTCACTAAATGGATCACTAAAGAGAAATAGCCAAGGATTTTACATGCAGAAAGATGAAATTCATGGTAGATTAATTAAGGATTGAGAAGCTGCAATCCAGACAATTTAGAGTAAGTGTACACAGTTGACTCAAACAAGTCCTGTTGTTCATTGGCCAGGGAAGGCCATTCATTTAGTTCCATTGATGATCCCGTATATGCACTTACTAAAAATTCTTAGTTGTTATTCAGTATCATATGGTAAATTGCTCAAAGTCCATGGTTTGTTAACAACTTCAACAGATTAAAAGAACATTCAATTTTGTTACTTTCCAGACAAGCACTGCTGTAAGTGGAAATTATTTATATTAAATATATGATTGCCTCTCACTAACTACACTGGTGCTATCTTTTGTAAAACACCATTCTTTCTCATCTAGATAAATACAATAGCTTCCTAATTGACCTTCCAGCTTTCATCCTTGTTGTCTTACAAAAGTGATCATTATGAGACCTCAGTCAAATTATGCAATCTCTCTATTTGAAGATTGAGCTTTTATTCCTCATTTGATTCAGAGTAATAGCTCAATTTCTTATAATAGCTTAGAATGGTCAAAACGGTCTGACATATCACCCCATGCATCTTCCCATTATCCTCCATAACTCACTAGTGCCAAGTTACCCAGCATACCTCACTTGTGACTGCAATACTTCTATTGTAAGGCCTTCAGACTAGCTGTTCCCACAGTGTTGCACTCATTTCCTCATATTTATTTGGTTCACTTCTTCACCTCATTCAAGACCTCAATCAGGAATCATCTTTTCTGAAAGAACTAACATGACCCAATTTCAGTTTGCAAATTGACCATTTTGTACCCAATTTCCATTTTAAAAATGTGTAGAAATCACCTTCTAACATATATACAATTTACTTTTTTAGATGTCTATACTCATTACACATTAAACATTTCCTACCTCTCTATAATAGAATTTAAACTGCACAAAAGTATAGACATAAGTTTTCTGTTTTTTCACAAATAAATCTCAAGCACATATTAAGTGATTAATAAATGTCTAAACAACCACTGAAAATTGAGCAAAATAGCATATATTACATTATAATGTATATCCCCAAATACAAATAGTATAAAACTATTATCTACCAATAAATCAATAAACATGAACACACATATCAAAATACCAAGGGAAATTTCCTCGGTAATAAATTGATTGAATAAAATAAATATTATTTAAATGAACAAGAAAATAAATTGTAATATAAACTTAATATTTATATTAACTTCTTCACCCTTGGAGATACTTTTGTCTTGTTTTTATATTTAGTTTTGAAAACTGTCATTATTCTCTGAGGAGAAGGTTTTAGCTATACATTGATTTTCTCCCAGATATACTGCTATTTTTGATTTGCTTTTACCTTGAACCACATCACCTATCAAATGCTAAACCTGTTTTTTTGTCCAAATATTTTAAAATATTTCAGCTATTAATTTTTAGAAGTAGCATATTATGGTTAAATAATGTAATCTCTACTATTTCTGTGTTTGATAAATATTAAGTTTTTGTGGCTTGGTAAATAGTTACTTTTTGAAATAACTATTGTATGAGCACTTGGGATTAAATAGTGATTTTATTATACTGAAATTGTAAAGTAAATTTGTAAAGGGAATAACGTATTTTATTCTACAATTTTATTAGTTATTTCTATTCACTACATCTTATTTGGTATGGTTGAAAAACATGCTAATTTGTAATCAAGATGACAATTTTAAAATTAAGTATTATAAATTAATATTCATATAAGTTAAATTGATAATTACCATTATGATTAATTAAATATGAAAACCAAGTTGTTAAGAACAAAAGGTCAACTTTAAAATGCATTCTAAGAACTGTTTCTGATTTACGGAAATATGAATAAAGAGTATTAAACTTAGCCATTATAACCCAGTAGCTTTATACTCGCCACACAAGAAATATCATAATATACTCATACTTCATTTTTATTTGTACAAATTGATTTAATAAGCTTAATTTAAAGTTCTTATACTTTAGATAAATATAAGAAAATGCTTTCTTTAATTACCTCATATTCCTATATTACTCCCAAGCTGTAGTAAATTTAAAAACTTAAAGCACGCAAATAATATATATATTTAATAAGAGAGGGTGTGAGCAGAGTCCCTAAAAATAAAGCTCGAGGCATAATTCTTCAACACTAATTGCCCTTATGAATATAAAATTCGACATTAAATAGTATTAATAAATACAAATGGACTTATATTACATTATATGCATTATCTGCAACATAAACAACAGTTATGTGTCTCATCTCTTCTTAAAATGAAATTATCACCATATATTACAGTGATTTGCAATGGCGCCCTTATAAATATTGTTAGTATAATTTTATTTTACTCAAAATTAGCCCACAGCCTGATTAGGTCCATTTTGCTTATATCTTTCTAAAGCTAGTAATGCATTATTCCTTCCTCCAAAGTGTACAATGAAGTGTATTTCTACTTTATAAGCTCTGTTACCTTCACTGAATAGTCATAGGGAGTAAATATTATCTACTCAGTAGATGAAAACATTTATTTCTAGAACGTCCGAATTAGATGTATCATATCGAATCTATGGCTGAACACTAAGGGGTCAGAATGGGAAAGATCAATTAAATGATTATGTACCAATTAAAGTTCAATTATATTATTATTATTGTTATTATAAGGGCACATTTTTAAAGAACTTACCAGGCATTTTGTAAAACATTTTATGTGCAATATTTTGTAGTTAATTAGTGGAATTTGAATTATATTCTGTCTGAAACTTGGTCTATGTGGCTTTAAGGTATTACTTTCCCTTACTACAGGACACCAAATTGCTAAGGAGTTCACTTTTCAAGAGAAGACTGCCATTTATAATTTGAATGGGCATTAAATGTAAGTAGAATGAGTAAAGAAGAAAATCAATTAAAAAAGGATTACATTTTACATGAGGTTTTATTTCAAAATTGAACTCAAGAGGCAAAAATCACATATAATAAAAATTGCCATTGAATATGTGATAAGAAAAATGCCGTATTAATAAAAAGTTCCTATTCATCCAGCTTTTCTTCAGTGTTCAACTAGAGTGCTGTATGTATCTGTATGATTGTGTGTGTGTTTGAGAAAAAGATGATTTTGTGTTGGCTGCTCATATTAAGTGGGAGAAAAAAATTAAACAATAAACTCATGCTACCACATGCGGCATGTTTTATCCAAATATAAATATCCCCAGAGTTAAGATTGGCTGAGGAAACTACTGATTTGTGCTTTATTTCACATCTACTCTCATTCAACTTTCATTACACCCTCATACAAACCTTCATTAAAAGGAATTACATGCATACTCTTATGTCATAGTATGCTTGGCCATTTTCTCCTCCATTTCCCTTCATCCTTTCAGAATGGCATTTGCATCAACTAAAAGCATGTTGAGAAATAGTATCAGGGTTTAATCTGTTAACTTTTAGTTTTCAAACATATGTGATACCTCTATTACTGTATTACTCACACTCCTAAGTGTATAGAGACTTAATTCATTTAGAAGAAATCAATCTGTGATTTGGGAAAGTGGGAGAATAAAGAAGAGGATTAGTTCATCAATGATAGGATCTGAAGGGAAATTACACCAAGAGACAAGGTAATTAGTGCTGTTATTTTGCCCAAGTGTCTCAGTGCTAGAATTCCTCCAATGGGGAAGAAGGATGAATTTACTGAGTTCTCATGGGGGAATTTTTGAAATAATAGATAGATTGGAATATCTACTTATAAGCAATAATATCAGAAAAAGTAACAGGTGAAGAAAATTACAATAAGATCCTAGTTGGTTAGTTTCAAGATTTCTAAAAATGCCAAGATAATCATCTATTTAGTTATTAAAACATATGGAAACAAGTATTTTTTGAGACATTACACAAGAGCTGTGTCCTATTCAACCAAGTCACTAAGTTCAGCCAAAATTCAGGAGGATGCAAGTAACCTCTATCTGTCATTGAAGGGATTAGGAACTGTTCTATAAAGCATCCTTAGCATGTCTGGTTGTTGTTGTGAAGTGTAGGTGCCTCGGTTCACAGCCCCTGATGAACACTGCATTCCAGACTTTCTAACCACCATTCCACAGCCCGGGCATTTCAGGCCAGTGCAACCACTACAAGGATAAATTAATGAACTAAGATATTGCAATTAAAATGACATTTCCCTCCTTTCCTGACCATTTGGAAATGGGCTGTTTAGGTGAGTACTTTGTTCCGGAAAGGGCCTGTACTCATTCTTCTTCACGGAAAGTGGGGTAATAAAAGGGACACTGTTATCTGAATACGTTACCTTTCCAACATCCTTTATTTATAAAAAGATAGACAAAAAGTGCACAGAGAAAACACAGCCACCTGTCCATTGTACTCTGCAGAGTAAAGTGATAGATACTGTTTATAATAAACCACTCCCTCTGACTCATACCTATGCTTATTTATCTATCTACTCACACATTTATTTGCAAAGAAATAGGCAAAATATGTATAATATTTCACAAAACTGTTACATGTTATCTTATGAAAATAGATCACACTATTCAGATTTGATTGTACTTTGCCTTATCTCTCCTAAAATTTATTAGATTTTTTAGGTTAATAAACATAATCTACCTTGTGTTTTTCTAATGGTTGCCTAGCACTTAATTGTGTGGCTAGGACATGGTTGATGTAATCATTCCTCTTCCAAATAATACATAAGCATTTTGCACAGGTGTGCTATTGGTAAAAAATGATCCAACTGTGCTTGTACATACATCTCAGGCTGTATTCTAAGTAAAATAAATATTTATAAGAGGAGTTACTGAACATTTGGAAATATACATTTAATATGTTGAACAGTACTAGTAAATTTCATTTTTAAAGTTTTGACTGATTTATACTTACTTTAGCAATGAAATATATTTCTAATTCTGCCTGTAATGTCTTCTTAGAAGTGAATCCTAATTATGTGTTAAACTTTTGCTGATATTTCACTTTAAAATTTTTTCTGTACACATTAATCTATATTTTTCATGTTTAAGATGGTTAAGATTAATTCCAAATATGTATTGAGCACCACTTGTCTACCTTCTTTGATAAATTGCCTCCTGTTTACTTTTAGCTTGATCCTGCTATAGTATTTAAGACATTGTCATTAGATATTTATTTGCTTCTGAACAAAGACAAGAATTCGAGTGAATAGACTGATTTGGACACTCAGGGAGACAGTGACTGTAACTCTAAGTCAACAATCTACATCAATTATTAGGTCTCTCACTGTGTTGTGGTATACTCAACCTCCAACCAAACGTTAGCAACTCTGCAAAGAACAAGAATCAGGCTGGAGAATTAAGCAGGGTTTGGAGCAAACAGTACATTGTAAGGCATACTAAATCATAGTAAGGACTTTGGCTATATTATGTGAACAATTAAGATATACTAAGAAATAATATGTTATAAATAGGTGATCAATTTCAAAGGTTCTCACATGTTTAAAAATGGAGAATGATTTGGATATGTTAGTATAGAAAATACACTGGCCAAAACGAAAATTTCGACATATTCAAATAAATTAGGCACATGGCCTGGAGTATGCTAGATGCAATGGAGGCTGACAGAATTGGACTGAGTGTGGAATGACCTTCAGAGAAATTGGTCAGAGGATTTCGACTGAATGTGGGGTGTTAGAGAAATAATTAAGAATGATACCAGAGTTTATGATTACATAAAGGTGCCATTTACTGAACAGGAAAAACATACAGAAGACAATATGACACAAGTTAAATGAGCTTACATTTGGCTATACTGATGTGAAGTATGTTTGCACATTACTTTCTTATACTTTGGGAAAAATGTTAAAATATATCAATACAGAATGTTTCTTATCTTTACAGAATTTTTGATGGTGGATCAATTTCTAATAACAAGACATTAGACCATCTCATTTGATTATTTAGGTATGTTTACAAACTAGATTAGAAGGCTAAAGTTGAGTTTAAAAATGGTAAGTATTTTTCATTAAACGAATGATATTATCTATTTTATAAAGTCACTGTCCAATTGACTTTCTTAGATGTTTGAAAACCGAGGACATAATAGTGAAAACCTGCAGAATTCCAAATAAATTATTATCTTTACAAAATCAATCAAAAGTTTGCTTTTTTAAATGAGATTTTTCTTCTTTCCATTTTTTTTTTTTACAATTCAAATGACTACACTTACTTTGTTAAATCAACTGTCTTTCAACAAGGTATTATGAATATCATCAAAGTGATTTTCTTCTATAATTTTATTACATACACAAAGCTTACATTATCATTTAGTCACTAACCAAATGTTGTAACAGAGAAGGCGACACATAACATGTCTTAATAACTAAAACCAAAAAAAAATGGTAAGTCTTCTTGAAATACTTCAAAGACAAAGATGGACGGAAGGATGAAAAGGAAGAAGAGAAAGAAAGAAAGAGAGTGAGGCAGCAAAGACAATGGTTCTTTGATATTTCCTTAACAGAACTGTGCTTCATTCTAACTTCTCTTGAACATAAGCTTTACATCCCAGGGTGCAGTTAAATATTTCACAAAGAGGAATATAAGAAAGATCAAAAAGGTTCTTTCTGAAATTAAAATGAAATAGATCAATGAGAAGTGTTTCTTCTTGCAAATCCCTTGCTTTATAGTTCATCCTTTCATTTTGCTGTAAAATTACGGTAGCCTTTGAGAATTTGATGCCATTTATGCTTAGTCTCTCATTTACCCTTGATTTTTTAAATACATTAATCCTGTTTCCCACTGTTTCTACCCTGCACATTTTAATATTTTTGCTCTTAAATACTTTAAGATTTTCTTTAAATGAAATTGCATATGTATAATTTTTGTTTGCCAACATCTTTCAGTTTTCTTTTCTTTCGTATGTGCTGAGAAGCTTTGATTCGTATTTATTTAAATAATGAGTTCCTTTAACGTTGCTCAAAGCACCTATGGGGCATTAAAGAATCACTTTACTAATAATTATTTACGTTGTTTTTGTACAGAATCATTTCTGGAACAATCTTGGACTGAAGAGATTTAATGAGATCATGATGGGTTTCATTCGCAATATATTGTAACATTACTGTATTAACCTTTTAGTTCATACCTTTTTAATAGGTCATGACTTCACAGGTGTAACGTGACAAACAGAGCTGCCCAAAAATGACCATGGGAATATATCTGCCTCACCTTGACAATAAACCAGTTGGCACTGGGAGCACTTCAGCTCTCCCAGGAAAAAAAAAAAAAAAAAGGCTGCCCCCAAATTCAATTGCTCACATGGTTGTGGCTTCTCCTCTTCATTGTGAAGCATGGAACCTTAACAACTTCTCCCAGCCTCCAGGGTCCACAGAAGTAGGTCAGCTGTCACATAAATCAGGACCTAAGTAACCTCATTAGTAAATTTGTCCATATTGACAAAGTTTGTCTTCTTTTGAACTATGAAAATGAAAAGGAACAGGAGGCTGTGTTCCCTTTTCTGGAAGGTAAACCCAGGCTGTTTATCCAGTAGAGTACTTTGACCCCGGCTTATGGCTTTCTGATTATGAGAGCCTAAGACCCAAGTCTTCAGTTTTTTGCTGATTCCTGACTTGTAGTGTTCTTCAATAAAGACTTTTTTTCTTAATGTATAATGTGAAATTGGTCAAAAACCCTGTATTAATTCATTTTCACACTGCTGATAAAGACATACCTGAGGCTGGGCAATTTACAAAAGAAAGAGGTTTAACTGGACTTCCAGTTCCACGTGGCTGGGGAAGGCTCATAATCACAGCAGGGGGTGGCAGCATCCAGAAAGAATGAGGATGACAAAAATGTGGAAACCCCTGATAAACCCATCAGACCTCATGAGACTTATTCACTATCACGAGAATAGCATGAGAAAGACCAACTCCCTTTATTCAATTGCCTCCCACTGGGTCTCTCACACAACATGTGGGAATTCTGGGAGATACAATTCAAGTTGATATTTGTGTGGGAACATAGCCAAACCATATCATTCCGCCTCTGGCCCCTCCCAAATCTCATGTCCTCATATTTCAAAACCAATTATGCCTTCCCAACAGCCCTCCAAAGTCTTAACTAATTTCAGCATTAACTCAAAAGTCCACAGTTTAATGTCTCATCGGAGAAAAAACAAGTCTCTTTTACCTATGAGCCTGTAAAATCAACAGAAAGTTAGTTACTTCCTAGATACAGTGGGGTACAGGCATTGGGAAAATTCAGCCATTCCAAAAACGAAGGGGCTGTAGGCACCATGCAAGTCCAAAATCCAGCAGGGCAGTCAAATCTTAGTTCCAAAATGATCTTTTTTGACTCCATGTCTCGCATCCAAGTCATGCTGATGCAAGAGGTGGGTTCCCATGGTCTTAGGCAACTCCACCCCTGAGGCTTTGCAGCTGATTTCACAGGCTGGCATTGAGTGTCTGTGGCTTTTCCAGGCACATGGTGCAAGCTGTCGGTGGATCTACCATTCTGGGGTCTGGAGGATGGTGGCCCTCTTCTCACAGCTCTACTAGGCAGCGCCCCAGTAGGGACTCTGTCGGGATTCCAACTGCATGTTTCCCTTCCACACTGCCCTAGCAGAAGTTCTCCATGAGGGCCCCAGCCTTGCAGCAAACATCTGCCTGGGCATCTGGGTATTTCCATATATCTTCTGAAATCTAGGCAGAGATTCCCAAACTTCAGTTCTTGACTTCTGTGCACCCACAGGCCCAACACAACGTGGAAGCTGCCAAGGCTCAGGGCTTGCACCATCTGAAGCCATGGCCTGAGCTGTAACTTGGCCCCTTTTAGTCATGGCTGGAGTGGGTGGGATGCAGGACACCAAGTCCCTAGGCTGTACACAGCTCTGGGACCCTTGGCCCAGCCCACAGAACCACTTTTTTTACCTGGGCCTCTGGGTCTGTATGAGAAGGGCTGCTTGGAAGACCTCTGATATGCTCTGGAGACATTTTCTACATTGTATTGGGAATTAACATTTGACTCCTCATTACTTATGAAAATTTCTGCAGCCCGCTTAAATTTCACATTGTTAGGCTGCAAATTTTCCAAACTTTTATGCTCTGCTTTCTTTATAAAACTGAATGCCTTCAATAGCATCCAAGTCACATGTTGGGTGCTTTGCTGCTTAGAAATTTATTCCACCATATACCCTAAATTCTCTCTCTCAAGATCAAAGTTCCACAAATCTCTAGGGCAGGGGCAAATGCCAGCAGTCTCTTTGCTGTATATTATCCTGCATGATGGTAAGTGCTATAGAGAAACTGAAAGGAAGAAATGTGGAAATAGAAAGCCTGGAGGGTGTAATTTTCAACAGAGAGGTCAAGCACCTCATTAAGAATATGGCATTTGAGAGAGGCCTTAAAATAATGAGGAGCGGTCCACGTGGGTATTTCATGAATTACAGGTGATTCTCATAACAAGAATCACCTTTGTTCCAGTTACCAACAAGTTCCTCATTTCCATCTGAGACCACCTCAGCCTGGACTTTATCGTCCATACTGCTACCAGCATTTTGGGCAAAGCCGTTCAACAAGTTTCTAGGAAATTCCAAACTTTTCCACATTTTCCTGTCTTTTTTGGAGCCCTCCAAACTGTTCCAACCTCTGTCTGTTACCCAGTTCCAAAGCTGCTTCCACTTTTTTGGGAAGCAAAATCCCACTCTACTGGAATCAATTTACTGTATTAGTCTGCTTACACACTGCTGATAAAGACATACCAGAGACTGGCCGATTTACAAAAGAAAGAGGTTTAATTGAACTTACAGTTCCTCAGGGAGAATGAGGAGGAAGCAAAAGTGGAAACCGCTGATAAACCCATCAGATCTCATGAGACTTACTCACTGTCACAAGAATGGTGTGGGACAGACCAGCCCCCATGATTCATTGACCTCCCACTGGATCACTCCTACAACATGTGGGAATTCTGGGAGATACAATTCAAGTTGAGATTTGTGGGGGTGCACCACTAAACCATATCAAACCCCCATTGCCTGTTGGTGGCAATTGAAAAGAGACCTATCTTGTGGGATCCTTGGTCAGCCTAATTTCAATGTAACTTTTTAAAAAATTAAAATTAAGAAGTTTCAAATTTATTTGTTGCTCTTTTTATTGTAATCTTCTGGCAAAATTCCAATCCTAGTTAGATCCTTAAGGTCGTCTTTCACTACAACAGGGTCTAACTAGTGAAAAACACAACCAGAATAACTGGTGTCACTTTAATGATAATTTATCTCAGGTGAGTCCTTAATTATATTTTTAAATTATTACCTCTCCTTGAAACATGATAACTGTCTCTTCATATTCAGGTCCAACTAATTCTCTTTCCTTTTATTTCACTGAGTTAATTGCAGCATCAGAAGAGAACTTTCATAGCTTCCCACTGTCACATCTGTTAGATGAGCTATATTGGTGTCCATAAACTGTGTCTTTCCTCCTCTTAGTAGGGATACACAGCATGTGCCCATCTAGGGCTCACCATCCTACATATAGCTTACATCTTCTTTTATTTATTTCATTCTTTCTTATGGCTTTAAATGTTTCTTCCAGGTTGAATGCTCCCTTTTGTATGTTTCTATCTGAGAACTTTACACTGAACTTCTTAGTGTTCTCCCAAGGATATATAACCAGTATTTCAAACTCATGAATGGTATTGCCTAGGTTTTCTTCTAGGGTTTTTATGGTTTTAGGTCTTATGTTTAAGTCTGTAATTCATCTTGAGTTAATTTTGTATAAGGTATGAGGAAGGGGTCCAGTTTCACTTTTCTGCATATGGCTAGCCAGTTTTCCCAACACCATTTATTAAATAGGGAATCCTTTCCCCATTGCTTGTTTTTATCAGGTTTGTCAAAGATCAGATGGTTGTAGATGTGTGGCATTATTTCTGAGGCATCTGTTCCATTGTTCTATGTATCTATTTTGGTATCAGAACCATGCTGTTTTGGTTACTGTAGCCTCGTATAGTTTGAAGTCAGGAAGCATGATGCCACCAGCTTTGTTCTTTTTGCTTAGGATTGTCTGGGCTATATGGGATCTTTTTTGGTTCCATATGAAATTTAGAGTAGATTTTTTTTTTTTTTTTCTAATTTTGTGAAGAAAGTCAGTGGTAGCTTGATGGGAATAGGATTGAATCTATAAATTACTTTGGGCAGTATGGCTGTTTTCACTATATTGATTCTTCCTATCCATGAGCATGGAATGTTCTTCCATTGGTTTGTGTCCTCTCTTATTTCCTTGAGTAGTGGTTTGTAGTTCTCCTTGAAGATGTCCTTCACATCTCCTGTAAGTTCTATTCCTAGGTATTTTATTCTCTTTGTAGCAATTGTCAATGGGAGTTGACTCATAATTTGGCTCTCTGTTCATCTATTATTGGTGTATAGGAATGCTTGTGATTTTTGCACATTTTGTATGCTGAGACTTTGCTGAAGTTGCTTGCCAGCTTAAGAAGAGTTTGGGCTGAAATTATGGGGTTTTCTAAATATATAATCATGTCATCTGCAAACAGAGACAATTTGACTTCCTCTCTTTCTATTTGAATACCCTTTATTTCTTTCTCTTGCCTGATTGCCCTGGCCAGAACTTCCAATACTATGTTGAATAGGAGTGATGAGAGAGGGCATCCTTGTCTTGTGCTGGTTTTCAAAGGGAATGCTTCCAGCTTCTTCACATTCAGTATGAGATTGGCTGTGGATTTGTCATAAATAGCTCTTATTATTTTGAGATACATTCCATTAATACCTAGTTTATTGAGAGTTTTCAACATGAAGAGGTATTGAACTTTATCGAAAGCCTTTTCTGCATCTATTGAGATCTGCCTTTGTTGTGTCCTTTGCTTGGAATGTTCTTCATGAAATACCCACGTGGACCTCTCCTCATTATTTTAAGGCCTCTCTCAAATGCCATATTCTTAATGAGGTGCTTGACTTCTCTGTTGAAAATTACACCCTCCAGGCTTTCTATTTCCACATTTCTTCCTTTCAGTTTCTCTATAGCACTTACCATCATGCAGGATAATATACAGTTCCTTTCTCTCCCTCTTTTTGTCTCTATTTAGTTTACTCTCTAGTCTATATTTATCTACTTGTCCTTAGTTATTTTCCTAGAACACTGCCTGGTACAAAAGGAAGGTTCTCATCATTTTTTGTTTATTTTAATATTATTACTGGTTTAATAGGATAATTCAGCATTACTTTGAGTAGCTGATGCAAGCATCAGCAAGCATCAAAGCTATAAATTTTATAATTATCATGTATTATAATCATTTCACCTAGTTTTCACGTTTTCAGGAATAGGATTACAATACATGAAAATATATTATTAGAAAATCTGTTTTTCAAAAAATCATGACTATCAATAATAACATTGTACCTAAATAAAATAAAATGTTCAAGCACATACAAAACTTATTTATTGTTCAGATTTTTAGGCTAGTAGAAACCAAGATTTCATCAAGCTATTATAAAATATGGAAAATAAAATATATACTTGGTAACCA
>NW_012115888.1:759822-762504 GCF_000951035.1 Colobus angolensis palliatus | reverse complement strand
AATTTTGTGAGTAATGTCAAATTAAAATCCAGTTATTAAAAAAATCTAAACTAATTGATTAGATCACTCCTTCATTCAACCAGATTTTGTTGATGGCAACCGTGCTATACTTCGCTAAATGCAATGTTGACACAAAACTCAATAAAACATAGATACTTTTTTTGGGAATCTTAAAGTGGTCAGCTATTTGAGAGACATACATTAAGTTGGAGGTATCACCTGATATAAGTAGCCAGGAAGAAGCTTTGCAAGACAGTATTAAACTTGGTGAATTTGATACAGTCTAGAATCAAAACTTCTGCCTTGGAAAGAGAATACATGTTTATCTCAGTGCCTTAGTGTTGGTTGAATATGAGAATCAGGTTTGTATTAAATATGTTGCTAGAGATGACATATGTAGTATAGACCTCACATTTATTATTTGAAGCATATAAGTCTGATGAATGGAAATTTGCAGTGACTTTAACAGCATAATATCTTCCTGAAAGCAAGTTATCTGATAGGATAACAACAAAAATCCTTAACTTGCTGTCTGGATAATTCTATTAACAACAACAGTAACAATAAATAGATGATCGTCCATCTGTCACATTTACCGTATATTGCCAAGAAATACAATGAACATAAAGAGAAAAAAATTCAGTTCTCTTTGATGCAATGATACAAGGTTTCAATGTGAAAACAATAATTTAGCTTTGCACTGAATTTTATAACAAATAAATTATTTCACCTAAAATGGTAAAAAAAATCAAGACAAATATTTTGTGTTTGGATTTTATTTGTGTGTTGGATCAATAGGATTTTTTTTTTTCAGACAGGTACTCTATATTGCCCAGGTTGGTGTCAAACTCCTAGCCTCAGCCTCCCAAGTTCCTAGGATTACAGGAATAAGCCATGATGCCTGACAAATAATACTTATTGATCTCACAATTTCCATAGGCTGTAAATATAGCTATAACTTGAGTGGGTTCTCTGCTTACACAAGACTTTAATCAAAACCTCACAAGACCATGATCAAAGTAATAGCTTAGCTGTAAGTCTCCTCTGAGGCTTGCAACCTTCTTCGAAGATCATTCTAGTTATTGACAGAATGCAGTTATTGTGTCTGTAGGACCGAGTTCTTTGTTTTCTGCTATCTATCAGGCAACCAGGAACAACTCCCAGCTTCTAGAGGCCACTGCAATATTTCGTCACTTGTTCTCCACAGACAGATTATTGCATGCACGTTTACTTCTTCAAGGCCAGTTAGAGAGAAACTATTGGATTTCTTCTTCTTCAGACTCTTATATAACATAATAATTGGAGTCACCATGTACCATTATTTTCCATGTACCATAACCCAATCAATAATCACAATCTCATCATATTCACATATTTAGCCTATATTCAGCAGAAGAGGATAATACAAAGCATGTACTCCAAGGGGATAGGATTCCGGGAGACAATTTTAGAATGCAGACTAAGATAGTAGTCTCCTGGTATTTGTTTCTCCATCATCATTTATAGCAAAATCAACTAATGTTCTTTTTGAAACAATAATGTCCTGATATATTAATATTCCTGTGTCTTCCCCTTACAGTATTGATCAAGTTGGAATTTGGTGGGGCTCAGGACCCTGACGTTTTAACAAGCTACCAACTTTAGGATTAGACATGACAGTTTAAAATATAACTATTAGTTTTAGTAAAATACTCTCAATTCTGCTTATCAAAGTAAATGGAAATTTGGCAGATTTTAGATGAAGAGAAAAATAGTAGGGAAGAGTCATTAGAATTTAAGAATAATTTATGGAATGGAAAGAAGTATGCTTTCATATTTGTCACATGTTTGTATTTTGCTTTTCTGTAAAATGAAAATGACAAACTTCCTTTGAAATGTTATTTATTTTTGTCAGAATTATTTATTGTCAGTAGTAGTAGCACTATTATTACTGTTGTTAATCAAAATAAAATGACAGTCACACAACAGAAACCTGGAAAAGTATTGGTCCCATTGTTCAGTAACCTTATTCTAAAGCCATTCTAGAGATTTGTTGATATTATTTATAAATAACCCTCTTACTTTCTCTAAGGCAAATGCTTGGCTAACCATATGAGGACTCAAATCATAGTAGAAGATTATTTACTTATTTAAGAATGCAAATTAAATATGTTTTTGGATGAAGTAAATGATCAATTTTGGAAAACTACTGATTTACATGTGTTTATCATATAATTAAAAGTAACATGTTGTATTGTGTTTACTACTTATTTTTCTGTTACTTATTTTTTTTCAGAAAGTGGAAATAGTATTTTTTTGTTTCTATAGTCTTCCTTCCAATTACTGATTAAATAGATCAACCAGGGGAAAAGTACAATTTAACCACACTTTTTCTCACATTTAATGTTTCTAACTTTGACTCTTCAGGTGACCAGAATCTTTATTAATAAGAGACAGTAATCAATTAAAAAATCTCCAAGAAGTTGTGTCAATTCCAAATGAAATTGAGTTCTATGTTCAACTGGCTTGGATCAATTGCTTTAATACTTAAGTATAATAAAATGCTTGACCAGGTACAATGGCTCATAGCTGTAAACCCAGAACTTTGGGAGGTGGATGGATGACCTGAAGTGAGGTCTGGGTAACAGAATAAGACTCCGTCTCAAAAATATATATATATATGTTTGTATATATTATTCTATA
>NW_012115888.1:710272-759452 GCF_000951035.1 Colobus angolensis palliatus | reverse complement strand
TTATTTACGTATAACATATTATATATAATATAAATAACACATAAATATATATAATTTAGATATATACATTATAGTTATATTTGTAAAATAAAATGCTTGAAAATTTAGTATATTTTCAAGACAGTTATTTTGGGTCAAATAATTTGGAAATGTTAGATGTGATCTACAATCTTTTTTATATCTTTCTCACAAGTTAAAGAAGTGTTTTGTTAAGCAGCAATAAGCAGAGACAGCCTCTCCAGGTACAAGAACAGCTCAGAGACAGAAGCACATAATTGTACATATTATTATTTATTTATTATATTGTTTGGTTGCTCCATATTGTTTGGTTGCTCCATTCTAAGTTACACTAAAGTTAACCATTTGTTTGTAGAGGTGATTCTGAGATCTCTTTATTGCAAAGGTAAGTTTTTCCCTTAGATGTTAGTAAGTAAGCTACGGGACTATTTTGGCACAATATGTGTATCAAGTTCTAATCGAGGAAGTAGTTCGATAAAATAAGTGATTTATTGTAGGAATTAGACATTGCATATTTTGGGAAGAATTGGGGATGTAAGGTACAGGCAAGGAAGGTAGAAGTTCAAAGAATATTCCCAAACCAGCCTACAAGAATTACTGGTGTATATGAAACATATCTGAAATAGGTTAAATACCCCTTTTGCCAAAAATCAGAGAACAACAGGCATTTGTTTCAAAGCCCTTATAAGAGCAGTCATATTGAACTTATTTTACTAATTTTGAAATAATGCTTTTCTTTTTAATTCTACTTTGTAGTACATATAAATGGAGAACTTATGTATTATATGTTATATGTATATGTATTAAATGTTAAATATGTATTATATGAGAATTTTTTCAAATAGTATATCACTGAGTCTTAGTACAATACTAATAACTTATACTGTTTGTTGAATAAATTAAAATACTAAATATTTTTAGACTTCATTTTATAAAAACGCAAAGTGGGAAATAATAAAGTGACTTTTAACTTTCAGTGTAAGAATTAAGTACAATAAGAGGTTTAAATTGCAATAGGACCCGACTCATAATAAGTACTGAAAATTTTTAAATTATTTAAGATCTCCTAATGATTGCTTTTAAGACAGACATTCAATCAGTGTGTATTTAATAAATACCATATCACAGAATTGTGCTAAACATTGAAAAAGGAAATATTTAAAGACATCAAAAGCACATACTCTTACTACCATGCAGAGTTGTGAAAACAGCATAAGGTTAAACTTACAGAGACTGAATTTTAAATTCTCCCTCCTTGACTTACCAGGGGTTTAAACTTCTGTAAACTACTTATACTGTCTAAATTCCAGTATCCTTTTATTTTATTTTACTTTTTTAATGGTGGTAATAATAATTATTTCCAAGGATTATTGTAAGAATTGCAATATTATTGACTTACTATTTATAAAGATTTTTGTCAAAGAAAGGCATTCAAAAACATTATTTTCATAACCTTTTGAAGGAAAGATAAATTTTCAATTAAAATAGACAATGACATTCAATATATTTCATAATTCGTAATTTTAATACAGTAATTGGTTGCAAGGGAATTCAAATGCAATGTCTTACTACCCACACAACATTTTTTAAAGTACAAAAAAGCCTATTTTTCAAATCCTCTGCCTATAGACTGAAACTAGCTTAGTAATCTGAAGCTAAAAGTCAGAGAACATTTTTAGTATATAGATAAATCTATTTTATCTACCAAAAATGAGTAAGTAAACTACAACACCTCATATATTACCACCTCATGAAGTAGTTTTCATACTCAAGTTAATTTCAATAAAAAAGTTGAGTACTTGAACCGTCGCACAAAACTTTGTGTGCAAATGATGACATTTCACAACTCATTCATAAATACCTCTTGAAGAAGAGTTCATGTATCATTTGAAAGTACATGTCAGTACAGTTTCATCTAAAGCAAATGGCATTTTCAAAAACTTTTATATCTTTATTTAATAGTTTCTTCCAGCACTTTAAGTATTAATAGATTATCAAATTGAAAGATGTTTGTTCTGACCTTCACATAGCTCCATTTCTCTGATGGTTTAATGTCTTTCACCAAGCACAGAAGTGCATTAAATAATTTCTCATTTTTCTATGATTCCATGTTGTGTTTGCCACAAGACAAATGATAAATTCATTGATGGGTACAAATTCAAATAAAAGCACACAATAAAATACTTTCTATTTTCTTCTGGCACCTTATTTCCCTTCAACAGAAATACATCTAGATATTTCAAATCCAAACTGTTTTTCTGAGCAAGTTTTGTTTAGTTATTAGGTATTTGGTGCGGAAAAATAAAAGTATCTAGCTTATTATTTGTGTCTATATTTTGAAAACAAAAACAAGAAATGCAAAATATCGCTTCGGAAACAGCGGTTTGGCAGATACGAAAGTGTATATAAAGGATTATTGAAGTATGCTCTAAAAAGCTATACTTCTAAAACAAACCAATAGTTCATAGTCTTGGAAACATTTTTAATTAGGGAAAACATAGATGATGTGCTCCCACAAAATAAGAAAAACACAAAAGAAGGGATGGGTATGTTAACAGGCTAAAAAAGGTCTAGCTGAGAAGATAGATTTGCACTCAACTCTGGGATTCAAGAGTTCAGATAAAAGCAGAGAGTGGTAGGGCTGTGAGAAGACAGTTTGGTTTTCTAAAAAAAAAATAAATAATGTGAAGTAATTTTTCAAGTAATCTATGGGAGCATAGTATAGAAATTAATACAGGAATCAGCATACAAAAAACTAAGAAATATGGAAAATGCAAGGTAAGTATTGACTTCAGCAAAATAAAGTATAAGAGGAAGGAAAGTTAATAATAGAATAATACTTGGCTCAGCAGTGAACAAATGTTTACCTAATCAGAGGGTGTGTGTCATAGTACATAAGAACACAGTTGTAGAACTAGACTCTTTGGGGTTAAATATCAGCTCTGCACCTTGTAAGTTGAGTGACCTTGGACATATTATTGGTGCCTTGGTTTCTTATCTGTACATGTATAGCATCTTTATCATTAAGTGAGCTGATACATATAATGTGCTTAGAACAGTACTGGCACATGATAAAAAGGGCTTTGGTTTATTTGTTCATTTGTTTATTTATTGGTAATGACAATGATTTGTATGAGTCCATTCTCACGCTGCTATAATGAACTATCTAAGACTGGGTAATCTATGAAGAAAAGATGTTTAATTGACTCACAGTTCCACAGGCTTAACAGGAAGCATGATTGGGAAGCCTCAGGAATCTTACAATCATGGTGGAAGATGGAGGGGAAGCAGGCACATCTTCAGATGTTGGAGCAGGAGAGAAAGAGAGCGAACTGCAAAGTACCACACACTTATAAGCCATCAGATCTCGTGAGAACTCACTCTCAGGAGAACAGCAAGGGGGAAGTCTGCCCCCATGATCCAATCACTTCCCTCCAGGCCACACCCCTGACAGGGTGGAAACAATTGTACATGGGATTTTGCTGGGGACACAGAACCAAACCATGTCACTATTGAATTGACCAAATTCATGATATACGGCATAACTATATTATCCAAATTCAATTTGAGATCTCTTCTAGTCCAGTTTTTACTTTTTGTTCCTATTCTATTGCCTTGTATTCCTATATTCCTGATTATTTTTATTGATTACAGAATACTGCATTTTTAAAAAGGAGAAAAATTTATCTCAGGATCATGCTGTCTTCTGCAGAGAACATTTCTCATTGATTTTGACAGGAGATAAGAGAGGTTAGCAATCCCGGATAACTTTAATCCAATGAAGACACTGAGGACCTGGCTTCAGTCCCTGTGAAGCCTTTGCTATTTCCAGTTATGTTTATCCCAGAGAGTATCATTTAGAGTCCCAATCTGAAAATATGTAGTGTTTGCTAGGGACCCACTTTTCAAAGATTTGTGACATACTCCAAAGCTCTACTCCCAGATTCAGTTTATCAACTACTTCTTCCTCTAATGGATAGATGTTCCCTAAAATGAACTACCCATATGACTATGACTGGGCTAATTTCTTTGTAATTCCTTCTCACAAGAGATTTTGGCCCCATTATTTATTGCTGCTTTTGAAGTTCATTTCAGATCGTCTCTTTTTCTGCATTTCCTAGTTCACTATACCCAGAATTAAGCCATTTGAGGTGGATTTTCAATCAAGCAGAAGGTATGAAATATAAACAGAATGAAAAACTTGTTTTCAATATTTCATTGGTTACCTAGGGCTGCAGTAAAAAATTATCACAAACTTGTTGGCTTAAAGCAACAAAGAATTCAAGATAATGAGAAGATATACCAGAGATTGGGAAAAAATACTTGTGGAAGACATAGCTGATAAAACACTGTCATCCAAAATATACAAAAAAAACCACTTAAAACTCAACAATAGGAGAAAAGCAACCCCATTTAAAAACATAAAATGATGAACAGACATTTTGCCAAAGAAGATCTACAAATGGCAAATAAATATATGAAAATATGTTCAACATTATATGTCATCAGATAATTACAAATTAAAACAACAATGAGATGCTGCTACACATCTGTTAAAATGACTAAAATCCAAAATACGGAAAACACCAAATCCACATTTGCCCATACACGTTGATCCAAACAAGGTCACTGTATTATTCTGTTCTCACAATGCTAATAAAGCCATACTTAAGACTGGGTAATTTATAAAGAAAAAGAGGTTTAATGAACTCACAGTTTCACATGGCTGGGGAGGCCTCACAATCATGGCAGAAGGAGAAGGAGGAGCAAAGTCACGTCTCACATGGTGCCAAGCAAGAGAGTGTGTGCAGGGGAACTGCTCTTTATAAAACCATCAGATTTTGTAAGACTTATTCAGTATCACAAGAACAGCATGGGAAACACCCACCCCATGATTTAATTACTTCTCACCAGGTCCTTCTCAACACATGGGGATAGTGGGAGCTATAAGTCAAGATTTGGGTGAGGACACAGCCAAACCATATCGGTCACATTCATCCTTTCTTTGGGTTAGAATATGAACTTATTTTTTGAGGATGTCACCATATGATTCACTAGAAATATATTGAAACTTTTGAAACAGTCTTATATATTAAAATATTTTGAGGAATTTGGTGTTTTAGTACTTAAAATCAAAATATAAAGCTTAGCCAGAGTACTAATCAAAGGGTTTTCATTACATTAAAAATGAAGAGCTTTTTTAATAAAAATGGAAAAAAAATGGAGTCCTTTTCTTCTTTTCTTTGGGTACCAATCAGTACTTAGTTTTCTATATACAGGAAAAACTTCTGAATATGTCAAAAGCTTAGCTGTGAAAAACTAAGGCACAGTAAATTAAAGGCATATTTGTAATTTCGTTGTCATTTGTTCTTCATAATGTGACCTTTATTCACAGTTACTTTTTGAGTATTTATTATGTTGTTTTAAAATGTCAAAAGGAAAGTAACGTTGTCCCATAATGAACATATATTAACCTATCAGTGCTTCCCAAACAATTGTCTTATCTATTTTATTTCTGAAACAGAGTCTCTGAAGAAAAGTCAGCTTCCCTGCTGGCTCACTCCAGACTCCTGTTTACCAGTATTTGACACATATTGAAAATGGAGAGTAATAGGTTACAATTATGCTCTAGCTGTCTCTATGAGAGGAGGGTAGCTTATACAAAGTCATAATTCTCAAGCATATCCAAAAATGATTTTGCAAAATCAAATTTTAAAATACAACAATAGAAATGTACTAAAGCATATCAGTGTTCTGAAGAAAAATACTGTATGGCCAATCTAAGTCAGAGAAAGTTCTGAAGCATTTATACTGCCAAACTTTATGCATTTATTTAAGAGGAACTCATAACTACTTTGAAGTAAAATTTCATTTATAAAAGCTGTAGTTTTCTTCTTAATAACCTGGCATTTTGCAAATTCAAAAGTAATTCAAATCATTTAAAACATTTTAAGGTTGGTATTTGTTTTACAGCAATGTTCATCTGCACTCGGAGTGACCCATTTTGTATTTCCCTTTTTTTTTTTCCTTTTTCTCCTTATCATCCTACTTAATGTCCCTTGGAGTTCCTATTCACTTTCAGAATGTCATGATCACATGTTTTAATTCATGTATCTTTCCAGGTTCTACTCTGTTTTTAACCTACATGTTTCCCAAGATTTTTAGATACTTAGGTGAGATCGATACTTTATTTATTTATTTATTTGTTTATTTATTTATTTTTCTGAAACTGAGTCTCATGCTGTCTCCCAGGCTTCAGGGCAGTGGCGCAATCTTGGCTCACTGAACTTCTGCCTCTTGTGTTCAAGGGATTCTTGTGCCTTAGCCTCCCAAGTAGCTGAAATTACAGACGCCCACCACCACGCCCAGCTAATTATTGTACTTTTACTAGAGACAGGCTTTCATCATGTTGGCCAGGCTGGTCTCAAACTCCTGACCGCAAGTGATCCACCCACCTCAGCCTCCCAAAGCGCCGGGATTACAGGTGTGAGCCACCATGGCCAGCCAGATACCTCTTCATTCATTCTCCTCTCCTGGACTCATTTTCTTCTAGCATTTTTTTACTGAGAAGAAAGTATGCGTTAGTTTAGTCTCCTTCCTTTCCTCCAGCCACTGAATCTGACTCCATTGCCAAAAACATGAAGGGATCTCTCTGGGACTGTCTCCCTTGGTACAGCCTCTGCTTCTCCAATAATCTACCCTTTAAATTCTAACTGCTTTGATTCTTAAGATCTCCAAATTCTCTCACCTCAACTCACCAATACTGATATTCCATCTCTGCATTGCATCCTGTAATCTCTCCACACAGTGAATTGGGTGCTGCTAGAGTTTATCCCATTCATTTTCACTTTCCTCCACCCAGGAATCACTATCCTTGGGTGTGTGTGTCGAGCAGGGGTGGGGGGTGGGGTTCTAGTTGTTTAAGGTTGGACGGTAAATCTAACCCCTTTTATTCCATCATTGCCAGAAATCTTTGCCAATGAGAATTTCTACTTAAATTTTGACATACATAAGATTACTTTTTTTAAAAGAAAAGTGATGAGCATTTTAAAATATAAGTCTATGTGCCCTATGGCAACAACTTTCTTTTATTTATTTCCTTTAACTATCTAAGGTCAGCTCGGATGAAGCAAGATAACAAAAAGAAAATCTGTGAAAGACACATGCTACCTATTAAGGGTTACTTAGCCAGGGACTGAAAAGTTTTACTTCCAGCCTGCACATCTAATCATCTCTGCTCATACATGTTTTGTTCCAGTCTTCAGCAGAGGTATGAAACATCTTATATGTAGTACACTGTGATTACCAATAAGCTCAGTGTGCTTTGGAGAGACAGAAATAGCAAACGTTTGTCTTGGTCTGGTCAGCTAGTTTTATATGCTAATTGAAGAGCTGGGTGCTACTGACATGCCTTTTTTCCAACTCACTTTCAGTTGTGTCAGACTTATTTTGAATATTTTAAACCAATAAAACAAATTATGATATCATTGGTCATATACATTGTATTGCATTTTATCAATACATTCTGGAACACTCCAACACTTTCCAAAATTTGATGGCTTTAGAGTACATAAGAGGTTTGTTTCCTTTGAGAGAGGTAGTCTTATGCTTATTTGTAGTGTGGTAAAGGAAAGCATAACATTAACTGTATTTGAGAAAAACATGTTTACAATAAAATACATTTTATTTGTGGGAAAGACTGTTTACCTCACTTCAGTACACACACACAAAAAACACAACTGTATAGTTACCTGTCTGTAGAATTAGGATCTTTAACAAAATTGCTTTCCACATATCATAGTATGAAGCAATCTGATAGAACTTAAAGGAGTAATAGATCCACAATTACAGTTGAAAATTTCAGTGCATCATTCTGAGTTATTGATATTAAAAGTAAACAGAAAATAGGCCACAAATAGAAAATTTGAACACTATCAACCATCTTAACCTAGTAGACTTTCATTAAACATTTTGCCTAAGAATAGCAGAATACAAATTTTGCAATAAATACACATAAAATGTTTAACAACATAGAGCATATTATGGGCCATAAACAAATTTCCATAAATGTAAAAATACTAAAATTACAATATTAAAAGGTATATTTCTAGGTGATGGCAGGTATAAATTAGAGATTAAGAACAGAAATATAAGAAGTTTCAAGATAAATTAGGTACGTTTTAAACTAAATAAAAAAGAAAACAAAATGTATCAAAATTTCTGGAATGCAGCTAAAGCAGTGTGTGAGGAGAAAATGAGAGCATTAAATGCATATATTAGAAAAACAGACAAGTATCTAATAAATACTCTAAGTTTCTATTAAGAAACAAAAAAATGAACATTTTAAAGAGAACGAAGAAAATAACATAGAGCAAATGTCAATAATTTTAAAACAGAAAAAAATAGATTAAATTAAGAAAATCAACATCTGGTCTTTGAAATTATAAATAAAATGAATAGACTTTTAACTAGACCATCCAAGAAAAAAAAAGGAGACAAGCAAAAAGTTAAGTGTATTAAGAATAATATAAGGAATACTTTTTCCACATCCTACAAATTGCAAAATCACAAGTATGTATTATGAAAAATTTTATGCCAGTAAATTGAAAAAAATCGTGAAATGGAAAAATGCCATGAAAGAAACTAACCTCCACATTTCATCCAAGAAGAATTATATAACATGAATAACCATATATCCATGAAATCATATTCACAATTAAAAGTCTTTAGTAATGACAACTATAACAACAAAAACTTCAGACTCAAATGGTTTTACTGATATATTACCAAATATTTAAAGAAGAAATGGTACAGCTGTTCACAATTTGATCAGAAAGATAACATGAGATATTCTCTGATATTAGGATTGCACTGACCCAAGAAACAGATTTCTCAGGAAAAGAAAACTACTGACCAATATTTCTGATCAATACAGATACAAAAATTTTTAATAAATGTTTAGAATATGAAGGGTAGCGCTACATAAAAAAGGATAATGAATCATGACCACTGGAATTTATTCAAATAATAAAATATTTATTAATTGAATATAAGGCAATGTAATTAGTCATATTAGCAAACATATATTTTATATATTTTTATGCAAAAGACAAAAGAACATGATCATCTTAATAAATGAAGAACAGGCATTGACAATATTCAACATTCATTAATTAGGATATTCCATACAAATTATGAATAGAAGGAAACCTTTTTATGCCTCATGAAAATAATCTAAAAAATGTAGCTCATAACACAATAGTTAATGGTAATTATTGAATGCTTTCACCCTATGATTGGGGAAAAATTTTGAGGATATTCATAACTACTGCAATATTGTATTGAAATCACTATGCAGTGAAATAAAGCAATTAAAAGAGAAATTACTCATATCACAAAGAAAAGGTAAAATGGTCTCTATATAATTCATGAACATCTACACAGAAAATTCTAGGGAAAATATAAAACATATGTGAGTTATATGACGTTACAGGATACAAGATGAACATACAGTAAAAATCAATTTTTAACTCCATATATTAGCATTGAAAAATCTAACAATAAAATTATAAAAGTATCCAAAATAGCATCAAAAGAATAAAACATGAATACATTTAACAAAAGAAGTATATGCATTGTATAATGAATACTATAAATATTGGTAAAAAGAAATTAAAAATCTAACTAAATGGAGAAATATTCCACGTGAATGGATGAGAAGATGATATTATTAAGAAGCCAAATGTCTCCAAATTGATGTATATTTTCAATGTAATCTTATTCAAAATCCCAGAAGGTGTGTGTGTGTACATGTGCAATCAAGTGTATGCATGTGCATGCATGCATATGTTTAAAAAAATCAAAATATAATTGTAAAGTTTATATGTGATTCAAAGACCTAGAATAGCAAGAATTTTGAAAAAAAAAAACCAAATTTGAGAGAAAACATTTTGAAGACTGACTCTATCTGACTTCAAGGATTACTGTAGAGCCTGAATAATCAAGATACTGGCATTTTTATAAAAATGCACAAGTAGATCGATGGTAAAGAAGTAAATCCCTTCCATAGTCCTGGAATTATTCATTCCTCCAAAGAGTCCAAAAAAGAAGGATTCTTGCATCGAAAAATTATATTTAGAAAATAAGAGTGGAGCATGTTTGTTGTAACATTGTTTGCAATCCAAGGGGTGTGAGTAGAAAAAAATATATAACTAGAAATATAAATAAATAAAGAGATAGAGATCACTCCAATTCCAATAAAACACTATAAATTCCTTCTCTCTTCTTTCCCCATTTAATGTTTTATTCTCCCTTTCCACATTGAGAACCCTGGTTTCCTGCCATATGGTATGCTTTTACTTTCTAGTTCAACTCTACAATATGCATAAAAGACATTTTTTAATTACTCTCTCCATATTGCTACTATATCACAAACAGTAACAAAAAACTAAGGGAGTGAAATCAGCAAGGTAGCAAAATAAGAAGTCCCAGACCTCATTCCTTTACAGAAACATCAAATTAACCACGATATATGGCTGAAAACAAACCTTTATGAGAGGTCTAAAATCTACTTCAGAAATTGTTTTACTCCAGATAAATGCATGAGAATAGGTGCGTTGAAATAGGTGAGAAGAATATTACTTTAGCTATTAATACATTAACCCCTTCCCACAAGCTAACATAGCTAAAAGCCAAATAAAATTGCCTTGGCTTGAAACTTTTCCCTTGGCAAGAAAAAGTAAGTCGAATTCACTTGCAACATCCTGTACCTTGTTTCACTACTCGAAGTCCTGATTTATGTCTCATCTCACAGGAATTATGATATAATCCACACAGTTTGCTGAGGGCAGCTAAGCACAAAGAGGAGCGTGTGGGTGAATGCAGTACCAAGTACAGCCCTGCAATGCACGGAGAAGGTGCAGAACTTGAGACTTCTCCATAAGGGAGAAGTAAAAGTAGTGGAACATGATCTAACATCCCAGCTCATGGAACTTCAGAGTCATCTGAAGGGAATAAGAAATTGTGGGGTTGGGAAAGAGAGAAGAGAGAGAGAAAGAGAGGGAGGAAGGAAGAGAGGGAAAGAAAGAAAGAAAGAAAGAGAAAGAAAGAGAGAGAAAGAAAGAAAGAAAGGAAGAAAGAAAGAAAAGGAAGGAAGAAAGGAAAGAAAGACAGAAAGACAGAAAGACAGAAAGAAAGAAAGAAAGAAAGAAAGAAAAAAGAAAGAAAGAAAAGAAAGAAAACAAAGAGAGGGAGGGAAGGAAGGAAGGAAGGAAGGCTCTCTATAATTCAAACTATACAGCACAAGTTCAGATAAAATATATTATAGAAAATTTTTGAGAGGTTTCAAGAATTTTGAACTAAGCTTATTGGTGAAGTTATTTTCCCATTGATAACAACATTACGTAAAGAGTGGGCGAGATGCCCATTTCTGTGTATGTGGAGACACTAATGTAAAGCTACAAGAAGGATACAGTCAAGAAAACATGAGCAATCAAAGAACAAAATAAATCTCCAGCAACCAAACCTACAAAAATGAAGATCAATACATTGCCAGACAAAGAATACAAAATAATGACCTTAAAAAGCTGTTAGTTGTGATTTACAGGAGAACACAGATAAACAATTAAATGAAATCAGTAAAATAAAGTATGAATCAAATTTGAATGTCAACAAAGAGATAGAAATTATTTCAAAAGATCTCAACAGAAATTCTGGAGGAGAAGAATATAAATAAACGGAAAAATTTACCATTGGATTTCAATAGCATCAGTGAAGTACAAGACAGGCCATTGCAATTATTCAGTCAGTGGAACAAAAACAAATTCAGAGGAACAAAAACAAAGTAATGAATGATTAAAGAAAGCCTACAATACTTACGGGGCACTATTAAGTGAGCTAACATTTTCATTATAGGAGACCCAAGGGGACCAGAAAGGATAAAGGGCTAATAGCTTATTTAAAGAAACAATAGCCAAAAGCTTTCTAAATCTAGGGAGAGAAACAGACATTAAGCCTAAAGTCCTCAAACAGGATAATAAAAAAATACACATCAAGACATATTATAATTAAATTGCCAGACGTCAAAGAGAGAATTTAGAAAGTGCAGCATAAGAAAAGTGACTCATCACATGCAATAAAGGGGAGGTCTATTTTTCTGAGCCCATGCATTACCTCAATTCCTGCCACCATAGCTGCTTTGTTCATGAGTCCATTGGTGGCTGGGGACAGAGCGTGACTCATATTCACAAAATGAGTCATTATAGCTACTTGATTATTAAAATTATTCTATACTAAGCTAATTCTTTGGTGAGGATGTACACGGGATACAAATATCTTTGTTTTCAAACTTTCAGAGGAGATATCTCCACTCACCTCTTTCCCAAATTTTCTTGTCGTCAATTTTCCAAGTATGTCTTTTCCAACTCTCTGACCATCCAGCAAAACCATTGGTCAAAGTAGTATGTAACCAGATCTCTGATCATTTCTCCTTTCAAGAAAAGTGAGCAATCAGTTGTGCTACTTGAAGGTCTGCTCATATTCAGTCCTCCCTTACTGTCCTTTATGGATGTCCCATAAAATAGGCTATAGTATTGCAACTATCTACATTCAGGTGATGCCTGCATATCATACAGAACTATATGTAAACGGGGCCTAAGTCTTATCTTTCTTTGTTAACTAACTACGGGAGGCTCTCTATAAGGTTGTAGATGCAGGCTGGGAGAAAGAAGGCAACGTAGCAGGAGTGGGATAAATGGTTATTTGGTCAATTTCTTTATGTAACTTATATATTGAGACTATACTTAGATACACTCATGTATATACCACTTGCATTTGAAGATGGAGTGCTGCTATGAATTCCCATCTTTAGAGCTTGGCAGGTAAGATAACACTTAGTTCATAAGGGATAGCTCAGGTTGCATGGTAACTTGGTTATCCATAGTTAAGTCTAGATTAATTTTCTTGTATGTGGATTACCAGTATTTGTCAGTACAATTTGTTGCAAATATTATCTTTTTTTTCTATTGTATTGTCTTTGCTTCTTTGTCAAAGATCAGTTTACTATACATATGTGGGTCTATTTCTATTCTTTCTATTCTGTTAATATTAACCTATTCATCTATTACTTTGCCAGTATCACACTTTCTTGATTACAATAGGTTTATAGTAAAATTTAAAGTGAGATAGTGTTTGTCTTTTAACTTTGTTCTTCTCCCTCAATATGGTTTCAGCTATCCTGGGTCTTTTGCCTCTCGATATAAACTTTAGACTCAGTTTGTTGATAGCCACAAAGCAACTTAGTGAGATTTGAAGGAGATTGCATTGAATTTATACAACAAATTGAAAAGAACTGACATCTTGATAATATTGAATCTTCTATCTATAAAAAGGGAATATACTAAACTCTTTCCAGATATATGATTTGCAATATTTCCTTCTATTATGTCATTGTGTTTTGCTTTCTTGATATCTTTTTAAGGAAACACCAACACACACAACAACATCAATAACAACAAAACAAACCATCTATTTATCTTTGGTTACTTGTTTTTTGAGTGTCTTATCTAAAAATTCATTTTCTAATCTGTAGTCACAAAGATTTATACCTATGTTTGCTTAGTAGAGTTATACACTTTTAGCTCTTACATTTAGTTGTTTGATCAATTTTTAGTTAATTTTTACATATGGCCTGAAGTATGAATCCAACATCATTTGCTTTTGCTGGTGAATATTGTTTTCCCATCACTATTGTTTGAAAAGACTATTCATTTTTTATTTAATTTCCTTGACATTCTTATCAAAACATGTATGACTTTATTTCTGGGCTTTTAATTGATGTGTATGTTTAGGTTTAATACAGTATTACCTTGTCCTACTTACTCTTGTTTTGGAAAAACATTGTGAAATTTGCAGGAATGTGATCCCTCCAGTATTTTAAGATTACTTTGGATATTCTTATATCTTCTAATTATGTATGAATTTTAGAAGCAACATGTCAATTACTCCAAAAAAAAAAAAAAACACTGAATTTGGATTTACATTGTATTGAATCTATTGATCATTTTGGAGAGGATTACTATTTTAACAATAGTTAGTTTATCAGTTCATGATCCCAGGAAATATTTCCATTGATTTAAATTATTTTTAATTTATTTTAATAGTGTTTTGTAGTTTGACGTATACATGTTTTGCACTTCTTTTGTTAAAATTATTCCTAAGTATTTTATTATCTTTTATGCTAATACAAATGAAATTATTTTTATAATTTCAATTTTGGATTTTCCATTGTTACCGCATAGAATTATCATTAATATTTATATGTTGATTTCATGTCTTGTGACTTTACTGAACTCATTTGTTAGCTCTAATAGTGTGTATATATGTTTATGTCTTAACATATTCTAGATATATGATTATGTCATCTGCAAAATCATTTTAACATACATCAGTTTTTGTTTTCTTGCCTAATTTCTCTTGTCTAAAACATTCAGTACAATGTTGAATTAAAGTAGCAAGAGTAAACATCCATATGCTAATGTTTAGAGAAAGCTTTTTCTCTCAATATGAATATGATCTTAGCTGAGGATTTATAATAAATGCTCTTCATGAAGTTGAGCAATTTCCTTCCCTCCTATTTCTAGTTCACTATTTTTACCATAAAAAGGGTTTGGTTTTTATCACCAACTTTTTCTGTATGTATTAAGATGATCACTGGGTTTTTGTCCTTTTTCATTAATATGATGTATTATATTAATTGATTTTTATATGTTAAACCAACTCTGCAATCCTGGTATCAATACCATTTCGTGGGGTACAGTCATTATGTTACTGGATCTGCTTTTCTGAGATATCTTTGATAATTTTCATGTTCATAAGTGGTTTCTTTTTTAGTTTATTAATATAATGGATTACATTGAATTTCAAGTGTTAAACTCGCCTTGCACCTAAGAAATGAAGTATATTTGGTTATGGTCTATAATCCTCTTTTACATGTTGGTGGATTCAGTTTCCTAGGTCGTTGAGGATTTTTCACATCCATACTTATAAAGAATTTTGATTTACATTTTTTTCTTGTGAAGTCTTCATGTCACTTTTATATCACAGTAATACTGGCCTCATAGAAAGGGTTTTGAAGTGTTCCTTCCTTCTGTATATGTCTTAAAGCATTTATAAAAAGCCAGGGCTATTTTTTTTTTAAATGTTTCGTAGAGTTAATCAGGAAATCATATGTACTTGGGCTTTTCTTTGTAGGAAGTTTTCTATTTCTATTCTAGTGTGGAATCTTATTTTTCTGTACATAAAACTGCTTTACAAAATAAATTCTGTCTGTTTAAAAATGGTAATACTTGACCATGTACAAAATTTTTAAATCTCAGAAAAAAGTTTACAATGAAGAATGCATTACCATTGCCTTATATATGCAGAAACTTAGTTCTACCCTTCAAAGGTAATCACAAGTATCAGTCCCTTCTAAACTATTCTGGAGATATTACAGATAAAAATATATTTATATGCATATTTGTCTCCCAAAATACCATCCAGAATGTTGTGAACCTTGCTTTTATATATACCTATATATCTTGGAGGTTAGCCTTCGTCAGTACATGTTGAGCTACCTCATTCTACTTAACAGCTATGTAATTCTCCACTGAACAGTTATGTTACAATTTATTTAATCAGTTGCCTAGGGGTAATACTTGTACTTTTTCTAACCTTTTGCTACTGAAATAATAATGGGCGATTTTAGACATCAGCTTTAGAAAAGATAGCACATTCAGCGGTTACTTACATCAGCTCTGGAACTGAAACTGCTATGTTTTGAATCCAACTTTCCCCACTTAGACTTGAACTATATAATTTTATCCAGTTCATTAATGATTTTATGACTCAGTTTCCTTAGTTGCAAGACACCACCTATTTCATAAGCAGAAATAATACACTAATTTATAAAGGGCTAACAGACATATAGATCTGTTAATATTTGCTAATTGTATAATTTACTATACGGGTAAACACTGAATTTTTTTGGAATATATTCTGAATATTATGGTTTTTGACAATATCAACTAATTTTAGAAATCATCATGCATGTTTTGAATCTAGGTTTCCTCAAAACTGTGTTTCATCTTCCTTAATTTTATTTTGTTTCATTTTTGTAATAGCCTGGGTAGAAAAAACACATAAAAGTGTTTTAGGTTACTTCATACATATTTACAGCACGTTTGAGCCATAAAATATATTGATCTTAACAATTATTTTATCATAAATGATTTAGTTTTTATCCTCATACTTTAACTAATTTAGAACATTTAAATATTTTACTTTCTGACCCATACAACAATATATATATGTAATTTCTACTTGTGTATTGATTATAATTCAATCAATATTTATTGAATGTGAAGAGTGTGATGCCATAAGATGGAAGCTGTTAGCGCTAATTCTCTGGGGTTCACTTTTTCTCTTTCCACCATTTGCCATAATTTGCAAGATGTAGATTATTGTTGCAAATAGAAATTATTAAGTGATTATAAACCCAGAAGATGTGTATTTACCTTTACTTTAGAGGATTTTCCTACTGTCACTTTACTAATGCTAATCCAAATAGTTTTTGTCCCCCTTTCTCTGCAAACCATGTAACTGAGTACAGTAGTAAAAATGCTACCTATAGTAAAGTGTGTACATGCCAAGTCACCCCTATTCAAGAGGTTGCTGATTCAGCCTGAAATAGATAAACCAATTTTTCAATTCAGTTTGAAATAGATAATTTTTTTTTCTAACTGTTGGGGGGAGACAGAAACCTGCTATTCTTAGCCACAGTAAGGAAAGGTGCCAGGCTCTGAAACACCTCCCTTCATGCTTCAAAGAAACTTATACTTCATTCTCAAGGTACTCCGCTGCAAAGCAATTTGGGCGATCCTTCAGCATGTGTGACTGTAATATTCAGTGGCTGAATAAGTTGTATAAGTTCCATTTTCTAAACAGTATTGCCTTCTATATACATCATTGTTTGTTCTTAGGTAAAGAATGTGTTTGTATATTAAAGACACAGTAGAAGATAATCAGTGAGAGGAAGCTTAATGACATAGACGCTAGACTAATGTTAACACTTAGAAAAAAAAATCAACGAAAGACAATGTTAAGCAGATATATATATGCACTATACATGTATATACTATATACTATATATGTGTATATATGCAGTGCATATACATATAAATGTATAGATCAGTGTTAGGTGAAATAGAATTTACAAAGAAATTAAACAGGTTTTGTAAGTAAAATGTATTTATTATATAAAGTTAAAATGTAACTAAGTAGAATTCATTTCTATATTACATATATTTGATACTTATCAAAAGATGGATTAAATTGTAAGTTCCCTGTGGATGTAGGATTTGGTTTGTTTAATGATAATAATGTTATCTCTAACCATTAATTTTGCATTTAAATTTAAAAGCATTTTAATCATAAGTTTTATTTTCATACTTAAATAATCTTATTCTTTTATTGTTAAGATTTGTTTTGTTCATTATTTATTTAATTGTAGGAAAAATCATCACAGGTTTTTTTTTTTTCTTTTTGGCTAATATTGGAATTAACGTTCTTGCCATAATTTACAATTCGAAGGTTCATATCAGATTTATTTCTAAGGAAAACATCTGACCAAAACAGCTCTCCTATATGGTTTAATTAACCTTTTTATTACAGTTTTATGAAGCAAATAAAATGTATAAGATAGCTCTCTTACAATACTAGAGTGTATCTTGAATATGATAACTGAGTTTGTAATCACAATAGATAATTTCTTGAATCTTCTGAACCACTCTGAAAAAGTTGGCAAATGGGCAGATAATTGATGTAATTTTTAACAGTAATTAAATACATAGAATTTGTGTATACTTACTTATTTTAATTAGAATACTAGAAGATGTAAAATGTTAGGCTGATTAATTTATTTCTTTAAATATCTGAAAAAAACTGAATGTAGACTGATTTTCAGACAGGATCCAACCAAGGTTAATCCATTGACTCTTCCCTACGGTAATTTATCCAAACTTTCACTGTGGTGTGTAAAGAGACACTGTCTCTTCAAATACTTTGAAGACTTCTTGCCCATAGGCCCCATATGAAAGTAACTAAGTAAAACTTTGCCAAGCAGCATCAGAAAAAAACAAAAGACAAATATTGCTAAGTACTAATCGACTCCTAAGGGAGTGTTTGCAGTTCATGCTACATTTGAAATATTTGTTTTATCCAAAAAAAGGCTGGGGGAGAAAAAGTTGTGTGTGTGTGTGTGTGTGTGTTTGTATCACTGATATATATATACATATATATATACACACACACATATATATGACAAATAACTGTTCTGATCAACTGTTCTGAACTTAATTTCTCTTTTCAAAAGAATATGTGCAAAGTCAAGTTTATTGAGATTCTACTTTCATCGCTGAAGGAATTATGAAAGTGATAACTCATTACAAAAATTTTAAAATCGAATCCATCACAAGAATTTTAAAAGAAATATGATTTATTTTACCTTTTTTAAAGAAATATAATCCTAGAATACATAGTAAAAAAAAAAAAAAGCAAACACTCTTTTGTATTTAGTTTTCCTATTGTGAGCAAGTGTATGCATTTTTTAGATAGTATTTTTGTCCTAGAATGACAAGCTTATTGAGAAGATCAACTGGGTCTTATTCAATTGTGTTTCTTTCACAAAGCCCTGAAGAATGCTTTGACAATGGCAGACGCTCGACAAGATAACTGTTGAGTGAGTAAATAAACTGCCAACCATTCTAAGAGAGAAAAGACAATTAAATTACAGTTGTGCAAACAAAAAAAGTTTACATTTTTATTTTCCACTTAAATTACGTTTTCTTGTAGCTTTTCTGCTGTGCCCTTTCTCTCTTCTCTATTGCTCAGATGGAAGCTCACATTTGTGATCTCTGTATTGATAAAATAGATGTAATACCCAGATAATGTTCAGAAAAAGATAGAATACTTCTCTTTCCTTTTTATTATCATTTTTCCCACCTTTTTTAGCCTAAGAAAGCCTACAGACCTGGTCTCTTGTATATTTGCTATGTATGAGAGATCCTTACTAGGCATAAAGAAAAACAGAGAAAGACTCCCCCTCTATTCCCAGTAGATTTTAAGCAGAAAAAGAAGAGAAATAAAATACTCCAGACACCAAGTTTCTGTTTTTCCTTTGTTGTTGTTGTTGTTGTTTGTTTGTTTTTTCTATTTAGATGGAAGAATGTTCTACAATAGGAGACATTTTGGAGTCATCAGATACGAAGGGAAAGGGACTGAGAATATCACGAATATCTGAATATAGTCCCATAGAATCCCCATGAAGAGGTTGTGAGAACTTAGCAAAAACCCATGTGCCCAATAATAAATTGATTTTTTGGTTTAATACCTGTATCCAGTGTCCATCAGTCTTGGGCTAAAGTATAGCAGCATGATTGGCCTGTGTCCAAATAGTGAGTTTGTTGCTCTTCTGGCTCAGTTTCAGTGTAGAGGAGAAACAAAGAGATAGAGATAGAGAACTGCAATGAGATGTGTAAATGCTGAGTCCCTGTTTCTGCGGGAAAATTGTGAGTAAGAAAGAAGACTCTATGGGTAAGGACTCCAAGATCTGAGGGGATGTGCCACAGTCACAGAGCAACAGTGAGCAGAAGTTCAACATTCTAAGAGATCTGAACTCTGAGAATAAGTGAAAAGAGAAAAATCATAATCATTTGCCACATTTCTAAATGGTTAACTATTGTTTATTCATCACCAGAGAACAAGATGATCAAGAACATACACTTTGCTTCTGAGAACCCTTTGTTCTCCTTGTCACACCAAGATCGTATAAGCCATATTTGTCTCTTATATATGTACACACTATCTTATGTATGGCAATATGAATGGAGAGGAAATGGGTTGGCCAAGCAAACACTTTTCAAAATGACTATTGGTGATTTGTAGTAAATGTATACTTTTCCCCTCTGCTACCCTGTTGATGGGAGTTGTGAGACTGGATTAATTATAAAGAATGAACTATGTGTTTTTCCCCCATGTGAACATTCTTTGAGTGAGTCATTTAACCATACCTCACTAATTAGTCAAATAATCAGCTTATTTTTGATGAACTATTATGAGATATAAATTTACTAATATAAAAATGCAAACTTATCCAACATGCTTCATAGATTAACATTATAGATATTTGGAAAAGTGTATTATCAAATTATTATTGTTATAAAGTAGTGGCATATACTTACCAATGGAACCTATAAAGATAAATGAGAAAACTCTTGTTAACACAATTAAGACTAATATCAGGAACATAAAAGCACATCTACATCTTGTAATTGGATGACTTAATTAGAAGACCAAAGAAAGGAAATCAACTTGAGTGGATTGGGTCAAAGGTCTCATTCAAAGGATGAAACTGCTCAGGTTAATGGAAGTTTAAAATCTATGTGCTTTAACCAATTTACTATTTATTTACTGAAAATTAATGAATATTTTTCTTCTATATTAATAACTTCAACATGAAAAGTGCTTTATTTCTGAAATACTGGATATATAAAAATTCAACCCTTAGCTTTAATCTGATATGTAAGTAATAATTCTTATTTTTATAGTAATCCTTGCCTAACAATAGTCTAATATTTTAGCAAATATACACATATAAATCATTAGTGTTGTAATTTAATAGTTTAATAGCTGTATCTAATATGCAAAAAATTACTTTGAAATAGTTTTAAGACTAGTAGAAGCTGATTTCTAGAAAAAATATTTAAAGAGCTAAGCTTTCTTTTTTAACATTCTCTTTAAAATTATAAGCAATATGTTATGTTTTGTATTCCTCACAAGCCTTTTGAAAAGTATATGCAGTAATAGTTTAATTTAGGGTGCCAATCTCTTTTATTAGATTTATGCCTATGATGAAAGGTAGCTTAACTGGTTAAATCTAGTGTTACTTAAATGACCAAATATCAAATATTAAGATTCTTGCTTTTTGTTGAGTTACTTTTATGAATTACGTATTTACATTTTAAAAAATAGTAAATTATTCCCCTTTAGAGTCTTCTTAATACCATAATCTTAGCTTTCTGATTAAGCCAATTGTCACAACTGGGAAAGATTTTAAAGATAAATTACATGATTGTATTATTGTCCAGCTCACTAAATACATACAAACTCAGTTTCACATCTTGGGAAAATTTTTTAAAATACTGAGTAGCAAATAGTACATTATCATTAATGTACCTTTCAATCATTTGAATTAAGTTTTATTGAACTAGAATTTAGTTGATGTATAGTATATTTTGGCCCTAAAAAGGGGAACTGAACTCAAATGCTTAATCACTCCAAGTCCTAGATCAACAGCTAACGTAACAGTACAGAAAAACACTTACATACTTGCAAAGACAAAAAGAAGAAGAGGGTAAAGCAAATGAAAATATTTAAATGTGAATACAAATATTTATCAGACTGAAAGATCGTGAAAGAGTGAATCAGCAAGATGAAGGAAGTCACAACATAAAATCCATGTAGACAGGGATTATACAAGAAATTCAGGCCTCTGGAAGCCTGTAAAGGCTCCGAACTCAACAGGCCTGAGAAAGCTGAGGTTGGAGATGTTCCATGACTAAGTAGTCAAAAGACGCAATATATTTTAAAAGTATTTTATTCTGATTATCATGTTGGTCTTGGCCTGGTATATTGTTTGAAGCTAGTTCGTCTTGGTCAAAATTGAAATTTCTCCTTTTTTTTTCTGGTGGGGTTTTAAAATATTTTGAAAGGCCAGCTGTTTTCATATTAATAAAATAATTACACTTGGCAAATTATATCAGTAACGGTTTCCACTGAACAAGCCCAGCGTGCCATTTAGAATAAAGTGCTTATTTCTGGAGTAGAGAAAAGTTAATTACTAGGAATCTTTCTATTTTAAACCAATTTGCAAATTACAGAAAACTTAAAAAATATAACTGATGATTCCTTTAAAAAGTAAGATAATTTTCTAGAAATTAGCTTTTTATGTTAAAATCCTGAACATCTGTAAGCTGCAACATATGCAATGACTTAAATAAATGTAATTGTATGCCATGTTGCTCAGAAATGTTAAAACACATTGTCAAAATATATTTTAATATATTATTTTCATAACAAATAAGTAAATTGAATCTGATGCAAATAAAATGTTACTGAAATTTTTGTGTGAGAATTTTTCTTGATTTATTTTTTAATTTAAGCTTTTTTGTTTTCTTATATTCTATTATCTAATACTAAAAGACTTTAATAAATACATATTTCAGCAGGCCTAGCCAGTAGAAAATCATATTTTCATGCATAGTAACATTAGCTATCCTAAAATATTTAGACTAATTTTGCCATATTAATACAAATAATTCTCAAAAAAATCCAGCCAATCTCTGCATGATACATAGTGGTAAGTAAAATGGACCTTTTTTTAAAACTTGAATATCTCTAGAAAGTAAAATATTCTATTCCACAGCCATTCTTTTTAAGCTTAATCCCAATTTTATTTAAAATGTATTTAGAATTTCAAACCTGTACTGTATGATTTCTGGAGACTCATCAGTGTATCCTTCACATAGGAAAATCGTGCCTTTTTTTTTCTCATTCAGTTGTCTCAAGATATAATTGCAAAGTAAACATTTTCAGATATTGTGTGTTAACTTTTCCGAATTATCCTCCTCACCCATGTTGTGCTAACTGGGTTGTTTCCATCCATTTTAAGAGACACCAAGAAGAGGGCTATGTATCTACACCAAACATTTCAAGAAAATGAAAGGTGGAACTTTTATATCATTCACTTTTCCAAGATTTTGAAAAAATACCACTTGAAAATCACTCTAGTGGACACTAAAAGTGATCCACAGTTACATGTGATACGATCTCATACTATTGACTGTATGATTTAAATCAACCTTAATGTTCATATTGGAGGTTAAAGTTGGTTCAATAAAATATTATTTAATTACACCCACACCTCTCTCACTGTCTTATATTTTAAAAATGAAAGGGACATATTCAAAGAATGGAATAAATATGTTTATATTAATAAATAAATAGTGTGGTTTTTACAATGTGATATTTCTAATGATTTCTTCCTATTCTTGGAAAGTATACAATCAATTTATGGTGGAATTGAAAATAAAATGTTTTTGAATAAAGTTATTGTGAAGAAGATAACTTCAGTTTCCAATTAGTGAAATGAGCCATTTTTGGTTAATAAAGCAAGTTCTATGAATTTCATTTTTTGTATTTCTACTAAAAATTTAAAAGCATAAAAACCCAAGAGTGAATCTTAGAATAAAAATAAATTAGCAATTGTTGCAGAGAACTTGATCCCATACCAATTAGAAGCAGGAGCCTAGTTTTAAAAGTCATATGAATTTGAATGCATAATGAGGAGTAGTTGCTGACAGATCTCATATTCCCTTGCCAAAGTTGCAGCTGAGAAATGCTTTCAATGTGTTTCGAAAGCAATTCAACTATCTTTTGTTTTGATGTAGGTTAAATATTTTTTCTCTTTTGTTATCTTTATCCATTTCTATTTTTCCTGTTCCCTTGTGTTTTCAGAAAATGTTAATAATCTTTTCCTAACTTACTGTACCTAGACTGTATCATTGAAGGAATCTTTTTAGCTTACATTGTAAAATCTACAGATTAAAGATAGAAATTAAATCATTTGTTAATCAAAGCATGTAACAACACCATATGAGGCTTTATGAATAATAATAATAACAAATTTGTTTCTATTAAACTATGTAAAATAAGATTATATATAACATATAATTTATAAAATATTAATAGTACTTTTCATATTATCGATAAAATGCCAATAAAACGTTTTCACTGGACAAATAACTTATGCTGAATTTCAAGACACCAAAAAGAAAAATGAATACATATTCATGTATATTTACATAACTACATAAATTGGTGATTGTAGCAATCATATTCCTGGCAAAAAAAGAGCAACAGAACTTAAATAATAATATAAGACATTTTTTCTTCATTAGAGATATTTATATGCTTGATCAGATTACTGAAAATCAGATTTCTGTAAGTGATATAGAAATATAGGCAGGACTAGGTGGGCTAACAAAGGGTTTGAAATATTCATTGATAGTTATAACAGAGAGCCATTAGCTTACTTTAGGCCTGACAAAGCAATAAATGTATAAGGTTACCAGAATTTGGAAGGACCTGTTGCTCTGGGTCTTCTGGCTATAGTTGGAGGAACATCATTACTGTGAATACAGCGGCATGGTGGGGAAGGGATGCATGGGAAATTAATACCCTGTGCTCCCTGATTCTCTTTCTTCATTCTCCTCTCAGTGTCTCCCATTGACCAATCCAATTAGAAACTATAGACAGGTATCTGGGTAATTCCGTCTGTAGAAGTCAATCAATTAGAGCATTGGGTATTCATCAAAATGGTCAAGGGTAGAGTGATGAACTAGATAAATAGAGATTATTTAACACAATATTGATTTTCAAAATTCACATAGACAAGACTGGCTTTTTAGGAAGATACGAAGTAAGTTTAGACTTTCTCTCAATAACTCTCAAATTATATATTCTGGAGAATTGAAAATGAACTACAATCTCATAAATTTTTCTTAATGTGTCCATCAAGAGTAAATCTGCTAGAGTTAATTCTCATAAAACTATTTTTTATATCAAAATATTCTGACAGAATCAGCATCTCCAAAGTTCTTCACAGACATAAGAAGCAGGCTGAATTTGAAAGGTGAAATGTAACAGATACAATTTCTGTTGGCTAGATTGAAAAACCTACTGGTTCAAAGCACAGTATGAAGCTCAGCAGAAGTAAAGGTAAAACATTCTTAGGAAGTTCTGCCTGTGGTCAGTCAGCAACTCGGGAATTAACAGAAGTCGTGACTGTTTGATATGGAAATCGAATCTAGAGTTAGAGGTGATGCCTTAGGATAGAGTGCTCCTCTCTTTCTTGGATTCATAATGATACAACGAGTATCCACTGTCAAGATAATTTAGCTATTGGTAGTTTTACATGATGACTTCTTCCAAGTGTTAGTTTCATAAATCTTAAACATGATGAAATACACTTTAAAGTAATAAATCACCTCATTCCAGAAGGATCTAGTGAAGGAGTACCATAAATCATTCACTATATGACAGAAAATAAATATGAAGATAAATATTCACAGTCAACGCCTTTAGGTAAAAAGTGCAAAACTAATGACTAACATATGCTGAGAATCTACTTTCTATCAGAAATCTCTTTAGCATTTTTGCATATTACATAATTATTATAGCTAATCTACTAAGTACATACTGCATCCCCATATCACAGATGAGAAAACCGGCACAGAGGGAAAGTAACTTGATCAAGGTCACAGAGCTAATGGCAAAGCCAGAATTTGAATGAGGCAATCTGGTTTCAGAGCCTTTGTTTTAGCTATTATTTTACACTTTTTCTTCATCAGAGATACTTAAATGCTTGATCAGATTGCTAAAAATCAGATTGTTTTTTGTTTTGTTGGACCAGACATGCTTTCCAGAAGACCAGAAATTGGACGTGCTTTTAAAACACGAATTAGGTTCCCTTAGTATCATCCTGACCCTTCTATAATTTCTCCCCTTACAATGTTAGTGAGACTCAGTCCTCCAGCTGATCCAAAGTCAGGTCATGAACTATGAATTCAAAATCAACAATCTCAAATCTATGTATCCAGTCCAGAGTTAGCTGCTGAGACTCGATTTAGGAGGCTCAAAACTTCACATTTTGATTCTCAAAAGTTCTGCATTTTTAATATGTTTAGAACTGAAATATTGCACACATTCCCTTCGGAATCAGTGAGGCCTACAAATAATGGTTGCTTTTGCTTTGTGGTAGGAGAGTCAAAGTAGAAAGTATAGCATCAGGTTTTTTACTTTGGCTTGACACTGCAAAAATGTTGCCAATTTGTTAACAGGCTTATTAATTTTCTTGGGGTATATCTCCATTACGTGTCATGTACATGCCTGACCAATACACCTAAAGTGGAGCATATATTTTGTTTATTAGGACACTTAAGCAAGATGTCATTTATCTGTGATTTAAGAAAAAAAAAAAAAACAGATCTGTGATATCCTGGAAAGACAATCAATATCTCTCCTTGCTTAAAAAATAGACAGTAATATAAACTTAAGTCACAGAGCAAAGGAGTACTGTGACCTGTCTTCATGTATGCGTACATGAAAACATAAATTTGTTATTGTAGCATTTGCCTCATGTGTTCTCTGTTTATTGATATATAGGAAGCCCATTTGTCAGATTAAGTTGCACATCAAGTACCAGAAATTGCATTAATTTGCCTCAGTAAAGAGATCCTCTAAAGCAGAAATCCTCTAAAGCAATACTATTGCAAGGCTTCAGATCACTTCAGTTGAGAACTGACAGCCCTTAGTTTGTCATTTTCTTGCCTTCAGCTATCCATTGCTATCACACTTTCCAATGTTTTCCATGCCCTTGAGACGTATGTGCTGTATAGAACTGGTTGACATTGATTCGATAAGACTGACCTTTAATGAAAACTTTATTTCAGGCCACATTTATTAATTACTGGAAAAATACATAACAAGGACTGCTGGATTTCCATGTTCTCCTCTTGCACCAGTACTGATTTGTCTCATATAATTCTGAATAGGTCACAATCCTTACTTGAGTATGATTATAACTTAGTTAGCTTAAACAGAAATGAAATTTACTGGCAGAGAACTTAATTGCTCCAAACAGGGAAAAGGTTGCTGAAAATCAAGCTCAGTAAGAATTAAATAAAAATCAAGAAAGCAACAGAGCTTCCATGATTAGCCACCTAGGAGCACTGCTGCTATCTGACAGGACACTCACTGCCTTGTCCACTGTGGCCACTATGTCTGGACTGCTGCCACTGTCCTGCTGGATTCCATTTCACTGGGACACTTGGTATGGTGTTATTAGACTCTCCACTCTGTTGATTCTGCTATCAAAAATCTCTAAATGTCATCGTGCTTTTGCTTCATTTACTCAAGATTCAAAATCGTTAGTGGTGGGAGAGAGGGAAGGCATGGCTGTTGAGCTCGGATAACATGTTGCCAAAAGGAAGGGATTATCCAGCCTTCTTCAGTTTCCATAGCAGATGGCTTGGTTGGCTTCCACCTATCTTGAGATTTCTCCCAAATCAAAAGGGTAGCCAAAACAGGAAAAATGGTCAATGAACGTATTAAACAAAATGGTAAAAATAAATGAGGTAAAAAATAGAAGAAAAAAGGAAATTAGCAATAGCTCAAACCTTTAGATCAACTAGTGTCAACATTTTAGTGTTCTTTGTGAATTTCTTTTAATTTTAATGTGACAGTTACTCAACTTTGCTCTCTTTAATGGCATATTGTACATACATTTCAAAAGCTTTAAGTAAAACCTATATTTTTATTAACTTTGGTAAATACATTTTTTATTTAATAGATGGCCTTAATAACCAAACAGAAGGAAACCTATATCCTTGTCTATAGAATTTAATGAGGCCTTTGTGCAACCAACAGTATACATATAATAAAAGACAAAGTAAAACTAAAGTAATAATAGTAGATGATTAGAGTCCTTACTTCATGCCTGGTAAGAGCAGGATATCACATGGATTGTGCCCATGATTCTCTCTAGGATTGTGCAAGGCGTGTCGTTGCAATTTAACCAATCTAAGTACATAAATTTGCACAAGCTTACATAGTTAGAAACTGGTAGATAAGAACCAATCCTAATCTTTCAGAAAGAAATAAGGCATTGCCTTCCTATAGGTATGTGTGTGGGTATCTGATGACAATGTTGTCTAAACAATTTAATTCCCCATGGTTAGTGTGAAATCTCATGAGAAATAGGAAAATTAGTGTTATCATTATCACTGTATTCATATTCCTTATTTTTTAGGAGACGCAAATGAATGTGAAAATAAAACTAAATAAAATGGTATACTGCCTTTAAATATATCGAATACAAACTTTTACTTTTAAAGAAATATTATAATATTTATTCTTTTCTATTTTATTATTTTCGTGTCTAACAGCAAAGATAAGTTGATGAAAAAGTATAAATACAGATGAATATTTTAAATATTGGAACTGTCGTGATAAGATTTGTACATTTAATTGAAAAAAAGCTTATCAACTTGACCTTTCCTTTCTCTGATTTTGCTTCATATAATAGACTTCACCTGAAACAGAAGTACAATTGTGCACAACCTGAAAAATCGAGGTGCATACTAGGTGGTTAGTGTTTTTTTTCCATACACAGAAGGTTAATAAAAGAGAGAATTAGCACCTAAATATTTTTTATAATGTCATTGTCAAAAGTGTTTGATAAAAATACAAATCAAAATTGTTTTCCATAAATATATAAATCAAAATATTACTGCAACCATCGCATTAACATATTTTTTTAATTTTTAATTTTTGTGGGCACATAGTAAGTGTATGTATTTACAGTGCACATGAAATTTTTTGATACAACCATGAAATGCATACTAATCACATCAGGATAAAATACATCACCTCAAGCATTTATCCTTTGTGTTAAAAGCAAACCAATAGCAGAAAAGAATTTTGATTCAACATGAATATGATAATTTAGCAAATGACCGAAATCAACCAGAAACTTAAAAAAACTTTAACCTAAAGCATTCATCTGGTTTTTTAAAAAATGGCTTATAATTATGCAGAAATGAATGACCACTTTTTATTCATTTAGTAAAGAAAACATTTTTGAGTGCTTATTTTCTGTACATGTACATGTACACATGCCTATGCATGCATGTATAGACGTGTACATGTACATTTATAAAAATAGACACATATGTCATAATATTAGTGCAACCTCACATGCTGGAGATAATGTTATAACATTCAAAGTCAGTCCCTGACCGTAGAGAGCTTACATTCTCTAGAAGAAGACATAAAGCTACCAAGATAAAGCTACCAAGTAAGCAGACACAAATGAGTTAATTTCATATTGTGAGAAGGACATAAAACTGAGTGGGGGAAAGAGGATGACAGGAGAATATATGATGAGAAGCAGCCAGTCATGAGGAAATTTAGAGTCAATGCATTCCATGATGAGGAAATGGCAATGTATTTATATATGGACTCTCTATGTATTTTTCCAAATATCCACTATAATAATGTATGGTGCATATGGTAATTGCTCTTAAATTAAAAGAGAAAAAAGTTTATATACATAATATGTATTTTTTTCTTCTTCATCTCATCCTCGTCCTTGGATTATATATCCAAATGCTTAATCAACCACAAACTCCATCAACTCTCTCTCTGTATACATATATGTATGTATACGTGTGATGGATACCATAATTAACCCCTTTGTGATTATTATGTGTTACATGCCTGTATCAAAATATTTCATATATCCCATTAATGCATACACCTACTATGCACCTGCAAAAATTAAAAATTAAAAAAATTCTGTTATGCTAATGTGAGGGTTGCACTAATATTATGACATATATGCATATATATACACATCTATACACATACATGTACATGTACACATGCCTATGCATGCATGTATAGACGTGTACATGTACATTTATAAAAATAGACACATATATGTATTTGGATTTATTTTCACAAACACGCAAGTTCTGGATATACACAATGTTCTCTATTAACAAGATGTTCCATGAAGTACTGACTCTGTGGAATACATTGTCTAGATCAATGCCTGACACGATCCTCAGTAGCCAGATGAAATGACAGACCCTTGATAAAAAGCTCTCTCTTAATTATGGCAAATGGGATGTTTACTTCCACTAAAACCTCTCTTGACCCCCCTTCTTATGCAACGTCTCTGTGAAAGATAACCTTCAGTTTCAGAAAATAAAAAAAGAAAAAGTGTCTGTCTTCTCAACACACTATGCTAGAAAATGCATATGCCTTTTTATTCAGAAAGGTTACTCCACTCAGAAGTTTCTCATCCTGTAGAAAATAATATATTGTGTTCAAATCTTTCGTTTATAAATATGTGCATTCTTTTTATTTGTTTAATATTTTACAGTAGACACATGATAGAAATATAAACGCAAATTATACAAAATGAAGAACTTGATCCATTTTAAGCCACAGGTAATTATAAAAAGAAAAACAAAGATTTTAAAGGTCAAGGAAACAGCCATCTGCTTAACAACCTGACCATCTGTGAAAGATGATTCAAGGCCAGTTCAAAACTCAGAGGGCTCTAAGTGTCACCCAGAAAGATGTCTTATATGTTATTCTGTACCTAAATTCAAGGTATAAGGCACAGATTGCATGAGTATTATTATCATCCATTTTTATTTATAAAGCAATTTAGATTTGCCTTGTTAATTATAGATGGTGCCCAGTTTTTCATAATTAAAAGTACTATGAAGAAACATTAAAGTGAAAAACATCATAATAATATGCACATGTATTATAATTAAAAATAATGCTCTACTATGTTTAATATTTTTGATAAAACTAGATATTTACAAAAGTATATATTTCATTTATATCTGCTATTGTATTTTTTAATTTTAAAAATATATTACTATAAAATATTTTAAAAATGCATACATAAGTAAAATTGAGTTTGTCTGCCAGCCACATAACAAAATATGTCTCCTATTCATTCCCTCTCAGTACAATTCTTCAGACACAATTAATGTATAAACTTCAAAATACAATATAAATATAAATGTGTATGTATTTGTGTCTGTATGTGTGGCTGGTATTTTGAGTGGCTAAATTTAAAATTATACAGTATTTTCAAACATCATGGAGATTTCCTAATAAAATATAAGGTGCATTCTTCCATTGTACGTCTTTGATATTATACCTTTTATTGGTGTTTAATTAAAAAATACTTTTCCTTCAGGTTAACTTATTCTCGGCATTTGTAACTTTATCTTCTGCAAGTATGCTTTTCTTCCACTGTTTAGCCTAGTTATCTTTTCAAAATTTTATAGAATATATATTATTCAGTTGAGGGTGAATTATACTCGTAACAAATCAAATTAATGATTATTTTATAATTGCTGTTAGTTCCTCAGTCAGTCTTAGATTTCAAACAATAAAAGTGCACCATCTGAAAGGGTCCTTCAGTAACAAATATTAAGCCCTGTGTCTGCACAGAATGCAGTTCTAGACATTGAGGATACAGAAGTGAACAAGAGATGAGTTTCTCCTTCTTGTGAAACTTGCATCTTAAAGGGATAACTTAAGAAAGCAATGAGGCTGGGCGTGGTATCTCACGCCCGTAATCCCAACATTTTGGAAGGCCAAGTTGGGCAGATCATCTGAGGTCAGGAGTTCAAGACCAGCCTGGCCAAAAAGGTGAAACCACTTTTTTACTAAAAAAACAAAAATCAGCTGGGTGTGGTGGTGGAGGCCTGTAATCCCAGCTACACCGGAAGCTGAGGCATGAGAATCACTTGAATTCGGGAGGCAGAGGTTGCAGTGAGCCGAGATCATAAGGAGACTGAAAAAAATAAAATAAAATAAAACAAAACAAAAAGCAATAAATAAATGTTCTATGGTTAAATAGGGAAAATCAGCACTTTAAATTTATTGTAATCCAAAATTAAATATTGGATTATAGGTATCTATTTTCTAATCTCTTCTATTGTTTTCTCAATTAAGCATAGGCACATGTATCAGTATTTTCTTCAAAATCAACTTTGTTATGTCTTGTTTAAGAAATCTTTCAAGACTTCAAGGTATACAAAATTTCAATTTTCAATTGTATTTTCTAATCAGCATCTTCAAGGTGGTTTGTTTGCTGTTGTTGTCATTGCTGGAGTTTTTTAACTCTAAGATATTAGCCCCTGTGTAGTTGGTCTTTTTACATAGCATACATTGTCCATTTTTGAGTAGAGTCCATGTTTTTTAATGTCATTTTTTTTCTAGCTCCATTTCTTTCAACTGTCCCTTCTTCCATAACTGACCTGAGAAGCAACCTCTGCCATCTACCAAAATTACCTGTTTATGGACTCTCTATTCTACTCCATTGATTAATCCTCAGTCAATGTCACAGTAGCAACATGAACATTGCTTCATAGTAAGTCCCAGTATCATGAATGGCAAGTTGTCCCTCTTAATCCTTTTGAGAAATGACCTGACCATAGTCAATACTATAAATATTCGAGAATTTTTAAATCAAGATCCATGAATTGCTTTGCTGAGAAATCTATACTGACTGCATTGATTATATTTAAATTTGGGGCCAATTCTCAGCTTCTTAATATTTATTCTTACCATTCATGACATCGGATATGTCTATCTTTAGTTGCATCTGTTATAATAAATTGCAATAAAGTTTTATTTTTTCTGGAAGAAGTCTCAAAATCTATTTTACAGCTTAACAAGTGAAATGGGATAACAAGAAAAATGTAGCTTTGAAGCTGTAATTTTATTATGTTTTGATTAAACATTGGTTTTGCTGATTTTTTGAAAGTAAATATTCATCTGACAGATGGATATTGTTAAGTAGGCAAGTTAAATGCACTATTTTATTTTCACTAGGTTTTTATTAAATCATGAGCATAAACAGGTTTATCCATTTTCTCTGACACCTACTTCTATGCATACCAGAAAATCTAGAAATATTGATTTATTACTAACTCATCGATTTTTCTGTATATTTATTTGATAATTCATTTATTAAGTAGTAATGTACTAAGAAAATACTATGTATTTACAAAAATTAGCCAGGCGCGGTGGCACGTGCCTGTAGTCCAAGCTACTGGGGTGGCTGAGGCTGAAGAATCACTTGAACCTGGGAGGCGGAGGTGGCAGTGAGCCGAGATCACACTGTTGCACTCCAGCTTGGATGACAGAGTGAGACTCCGTCTCAAAAAAAAAAAAAATACTATTATTTAATATCATCATAAACATTGATGTAATAAATAATAATGGCAAGACAGATTGTAATCCTGAAATTTGATTTAATTTTCTTGCTCTTAAAGCATATTCTGATTATACTAATTATTTAATTTTTTTTTTAAAGTTACTCTGTGTATAAGCTCATTTAAATGAGTAAAAGTCAAACTTAATGGTAAAATATTTCACCTCTATTCCATGAAGAATGTAGGGTCTGTGTGTGTGATTTAAATATACAAATACATAAAATGAGAAAATGAGGAACAAAGCAGGTTTCTTAATGAAAAGATATTAAGAAAATAAAAGTCAATTTCCAGTTGATTGCTCGGAATTAAGGATTTTTTGGGGGGAGAAGGTTATTTTAAGAAAAAATAAAAATCAGACGTATTTGGGAATGCATAGGGTGCATTTATTTATTTTTGCATTACTATAAAAGCTTTATGATTTTGATGAACAAATACAGAAGCATATTATAAATGAAAGTCTCAGGGCTCTTAGAAAAAAATAAACACACACATAGATCATCTGACAAAGCATGTTTATGACCTAGAAATGACACTGTCACCAGTGATTAAGACCTATAGGTAATACCAGTTCGTGCCTGTAATTTGAAATTGCTTGAGCATCAGGTACCTTTTATGTGTGTAGAATAGCCAGGAAAGTAATTGGTTCTACTTATAGCAAAAGCAAGTTCAGCATTTTGAGTACCTTTTTCTTTCCATAACTGATGTACATTTTATCTCTACTCAACTGAGGCAAATGAAAAAAAAATAAAAATACAGAGGTTTGACTCAGCATTTGTGCTCAGATTCATTAGTGAATTGAAGAAGGGAAAATCTAAACCCTTTTCCCTTACTCCCTACTTAAAAATTCAAATGATATCAAACAGAAATATTCCCAAAGTATGTTGAAGTAAACAGAAAAAAAAAGTACTTTTTATTAAGGTAAATTCTTCCTATCATTAATGCAGTGATTTATAAGGAGATATTCTATTTCTCTTAGGATTTAAGTAATGTTTGGGGAAATTTGCAATCACCTAGGGAGGATTTTAGAAAATCTGCTCCGAGGACGTGCCATCAGAGCTGATGTTTCAATTGATCTGTTAAGAAGACTTATAAACAGCATTGCATTTCTAAAAGCTGCCAGTGCCTTTCTCATGTGTACTAGGATGAAAACCACTGTTCTAATATATTCCCCACTGCTCTCACTTAATTTTCAAAGTCATTAATTTCTTTAGACCACTAGGGTATTAGAGTCAGCTATAGATTATCTAAAGCTACATGCCTAATCTCTGATGATGAATAAGTAAAAGGGTATTTGTCTTTGGATTTTGAATATGAGATCCATATTCAAACACAGACCTGCTAAGGGGCAATAGTGTTAAAAAGCAATTATAGGATCTATCTGACTTGCACTCCACAGTTAGCCCTTCTGTCAACAGTTTAGGAAACACGTGTTGATGACAAAGAGAGGGGGAAGCCACAAGTTATTTATAAAATATTATCAGGGTAAAACCTTCTTAGTGTATTTTCCACCTGTTGACTCCCACTTTCCTTCTCATTCTGGAAAATTAAAGACTATGGGACAAAAATCGTAACTCTACCTCAACGCAGAGATGTAGTTGCTCCCTTTGCCTTCTCTATCTTACTCAAACACAGTTGGCTACGAATGAAGTGTTTAAATGACCTCAGCTTCTGAGGATTCTGAAAGTAGAAATAGTGTCCACAGCCTATGCTAATAAATGACATTAAAAATACGGTGGGAGAGATGACAAATTTTTATTTTACAAAGATGATAAAAGCTTAGAAAACAGAGTAGAGTATCTTCCTCTAAACATTTACAAATAATTATAATAGCTCACATTTCTTGAATGTTTTTGTGATGGACATTTATTGCTTGCTTGCTCAGAACCCATCATTAATATACAAATATAATATAGATAACACACACAAGTGTATTTACAGAGCTTTCTCCCTTCTGTCCTGCCATGTTGTTTCATCAGGGACTAATAATCGTGATACTACAACACTCTGGCCACAAGGGGAGGATCTTACATGCAAGCCAGTGTGCTCAAAATTCTTCTCTGTGGATTAAAAGCAAACAGAGAAGTGCATGTTAACAGGCCATTACTTCATTCCAGATATTGCTAATTCCTAGGCATGTTCTTGCCCGGTTTTCAAGTTTCTTTACCAGATATAAAATTTCCACTGCTGGCCTATGCCAATTGGAGCTATGATTCTACTATTTGCAGCACATTTTTTTTCAGTGCTGTACTACTATATACGCATTGTGACATTTAATACTGTATTTGAAAGTATGATGTAGAGAATTAAAAATGAAAGCATCATGACATTATTGCTTACTAGTTGAAAGACTTTTAGGCAAGATATTTAATTACTTTCAAGCCTGTATGTCTTCATGTTTAAAATAGAGAATATGTTTTTTTTTTTTTTTTTTTTTATTTATTTATTTTTATTATACTTTAAGTTCTAGGGTACATGTGCATAACGTGCAGGTTTGTTACATATGTACACTTGTGCCATGTTGGTGTGCTGCACCCATCAACTTGTCAGCACCCATCAATTCATCATTTATATCAGGTATAACTCCCCAATGCAATCCCTCCCCCCTCCCCCCTCCCCATGATAAGCCCCAGTGTGTGATGTTCCCCTTCCCGAGTCCAAGTCATCTCATTGTTCAGTTCCCACCTATGAGTGAGAACATGCGGTGTTTGGTTTTCTCTTCTTGTGATAGTTTGCTAAGAATGATGGTTTCCAGCTGCATCCATGTCCCTACAAAGGACGCAAACTCATCCTTTTTTATGGCTGCATAGTATTCCATGGTGTATATGTGCCACATTTTCTTAATCCAGTCTGTCACAGATGGACATTTGGGTTGATTCCAAGTCTTTGCTATTGTGAATAGTGCCGCAATAAACATACGTGTGCATGTGTCTTTGTAGTAGAATAATTTATAATCCTTTGGGTATATACCCAGTAGTGGGATGGCTGGGTCATATGGTACATCTAGTTCTAGATCCTTGAGGAATCGCCATACTGTTTTCCATAATGGTTGAACTAGTTTACAATCCCACCAACAGTGTAAAAGTGTTCCTATTTCTCCACATCCTCTCCAACACCTGTTGTTTCCTGATTTTTTAAAACCACAATGAGATACCATCTCACACCAGTTAGAATGGCAATCATTAAAATAGAGAATATGTAACAACTTTCCTCATCACGTTATTGTGGGTATTAGATGGAATTCTGTGCATAATACAGGCGGTCAGGTACATAAAAACTAATAAAAATGTTAATACTATTGTCCACAGATGTTTTAGTTCAGTAATGTATTTTCAGTTTCACATATAAAGAAACAAGTTCAGAAAAGTTAAAATAACTTAACTTGTCTAATTTTCTAATAATATATAAGTGATTAGAAACTGAAACTACTTGGACAGCACAAACACAAAATCTACACTGGTTTTTTTTTTTTATAATTTAAAGTAAAGCATGAATGCAAACACACACACATCAAAACATAAACAAGTCATACGTACAGTTGTTTACATCAATACGTGTATATTAACAATTCCTAAATGTAGAGTGAATACACCCACAAAAAAAACGGAATATTTGTAGCATCCCAAAATAGCCCCAATATGGGCCCTGTGAAAAAATTCTCCATTCTGCTGACCACCACGTTTAAATTTGTCTATTTCTTTTTTTTGTATGAATGAAATTAAATAGTATTTACTGTGGTAAATCAGGGTCTTTAATAAGATCTTTCCATGCCAAATGTAGGATTAGTGTGTTCATTTAAATTGCTATTTGGTGTTACATCGTATGGGCATTGTTTATCTATTCCAAAATGTATTTATCCATTCTACTTGTGAGAATAACTTTTTTTTCCCATTTTGAGGATACTGCAAATAGTGCTTTTATGAATATCCGTATACATATCTGTTGGCGTGTGTTTGTATGCATTGCTATTATATGTATGTCTATGTATATCTGGAGTGGAATTTCTGACACATAGGTTGTGCATATGCTTATTGCAGTGGAGTTGTTGCAATATTTACTTCATCCTCCAATAATGCCTGTTGGTTACAATTGCTCCTACTCCTCATCAACACTTGGAATTGTCAGTCCTCTCCCCACACCATCTTCTCACCTCCCCATCCTCACCTACCACATGAGCATGCTCTGGCGACTGAGGAGTGACACATCGCATTGAGTTTTATTTTACAATCTGATATGTTTGCTAACATTTTCACTATTTTTGTTTTGTGAAGTGCCATTTTAAGTCTCTTGGCCATTTGCCTTTATATTTTCAATCTTATATTTTTATAGTTTTAATCTTTTCCCGCAATTTCTTCTTTTTCCCTTCCGTGGCTTATTTCTTCTTTTTTGTTTGTTTGTTTGTTTGTTTTCCTAATAGTGTCATTTTATGATGTTTTAAATTTTAATATTATTCAAATTATCAATCATTTTGGTGTCATATTTAAGAAACCTCTACCAGTCTTACAATCATAAAATGCACATTATCTTTAAATATCTAAAATTTTTGGTCTTATATTTTGATCATAGTCTATTTGATTTATTGTTATTTGCTTGAATGTGTGATGTGGGTTCAAGAATCTCATTCTACCTATGGATGTACAATTAACCCAGATACATTTATTGATGAGACTATCATTTCCCATTATTGTACACTGCCAATTTTTAATAAATCAAGAGTCTACGTCAGTATAGGTCTCTTATTGAACTGTTTACACTGATATATTGATCTTTTTATTTATTCTTATGTCAATTACAGCCTCTTAATTACTGTTGATTTATAACAAATATTGATATATAGCAGTGTATATCATCCAATATTGTTCTTACGTAAAGACCAACCTATGATGTTATACTGTAACTTATGACCAATACTCCTCCATCAGTATGTGAACGTCTGGATGAAGGTATTCAATAGATACTGATTGAATTGATATAATTTAATTACCAGAACAAAAGATCTTCCGCATCAATAAATTTCTACCTGTGGCTTCCAGCAATAAATCACCGACCTCTGAAGCACTAGCTGAAACCAAGAAAAGCTACTATATTTTTTCTTTAAAAAGTAGTGTTACCAAAATTAATTTTTCTTATCAATGGATATATCTGGAATTTAATTTTTGAAAAGTGAAGAAAATATTTTTAATTACTGTAATTACTTTACTATTCAGAACATGACTCAGGAATACCCAGATGGAAGAGTTGCATGAGGTAAGGTATGGGGAAAGAATCACAGAGCTTTCATGACCTCTCAAGGCATACCGCCCTCTTAACAACTTAATGTGGTCACCAACTTGGGAAGCTGCAGAAAACTTTAATTTTGTCCTTCAGTTGCTCACTTAACTTGCCAGAATGTGATATCTAAAATGAAAATTCCACAGAAGGAGAGGCAATACCTAGTTCGCTGCTATATCAACTATATGTACAGCAGAGCAGAACCTATAATAGATGCTCTATGAATATTCATTTTTAATGAATACATATATAATTTTATATACAATTTTATTTAGCTTTTTCAGTGTGTAAGAACTTGTCAAACAAAAATGCAAGCAAAGCTTCTGATTTATTCTACATATGTACTGGTGTTACTTAATGATAAGCATCTCCAGGCTTTTATTTTTGTTTGATTTTGTCTTTGCAGAGTATTTTCTTTTCTTTTTTTTTTTTTTTTTTTTGAGACGGAGTCTCCCTCTGTCGCCTGGGCTGGAGTGCAGTGGCCGCATCTCAGCTCACTGCAAGCTCCGCCTCCTGGGTTCACGCCACGCCATTCTCCTGCCTCAGCCTCCCGAGTAGCTGGGACTACAGGCGCCCGCCACCTCGCCCGGCTAGTTTTTTGTATTTTTTAGTAGAGACGGGGTTTCACAGTGTTAGCCAGGATGGTCTCGATCTCCTGACCTCGTGATCCGCCCGTCTCGGCCTCCCAAAGTGCTGGGATTACAGGTTTGAGCCACCGCGCCCGGCCTGCAGAGTATTTTCAAGAAGGCTGACTAGGGCTATTGCATGCCAGTTCTCTTCAGAAAGAAGATAAAAATTACCTTTCACTGGAAAACTTTGAACCGAAAATGGAGAGAAGAGAGCCAGGACCTGCAGGAGCACCCACAGGAAGAAGCTGGGATACCACAGAAAAATGAAACAGCCAGAGCCTTGCCTGAGATTGATGCCAGAGGAACTTAGAGCCCAGTGGAAATGGTAGGTGGAAGTGCTTCTCTGCTCCCCTCAACCCTCTGACAATCTCCCTCCTGCTAAAGTTTTGGTGAGCCCCTCTGCCCTCATGAAACAGGGCAACACTATTGGTGGTAATTAGAGAATTTCTGAGGAGCAGAGAACCAAATAGCTGATTTGCTCAGCTATGCCCATTCTTCCTTCAGACCCAAATTGACAACGAGCACCATACCAGCTGTGCACTCATGGTGTCATTGTCCTGCCTGGGAATCCCCTACCCTTCAGCCGGTGAACCACCAGACCCGCAAACGTACCTCACAAAGGGCACTGACTTTGGCAGGCACAGAGGACCTGCAGTTCCCCAGGGAGCTGTGGGTCTCCTGGAGATCTAGCCCTTGGCACAAGCCACCTGTAAGGGAGGGAAAGTTCAGCCACCAAGTCTCCCTTGGACAAAGGAAACACAGGTGCGTAGCCAATCATTGAAGTGGTCAGCACCAATACCTGGGAGTGAATGTAGCGGGGGATCATCTAACACCTCCCCACCCCGTGTCCATTATACATTTTTCAAGTGCAGCAGCAATTCTTCCCACTGGGGCCTGGCAACTGTACACCAAAAGAAAACATTTCTCACCCCGCTGTTAATCCCACAAAACATAGCCTACACCTGCTCAGGCTTTCACAAATTGCGGAGCCCAACTACTGCTCCCTACACAGACCAGCAGTGCCCTGGCAATGAGAAGACAGGCCATAGAGCTGCCTTCCTTGGACTAAAGGAAGATGCTCTGCTTGGACTCTCTCATTCTAGAGGTATCCATTATAAAGGCAGATCTGCAGTCCACAGCTGCATTGCACCTGGAAACCAAAGGACAACGCCTTTTAAACAGAAAGTCATTAGCCCCATGACAGGGGAATGATGGGGAAGAGGATCACATTTCTGCCAGCTCAAAATGAGAAGCTGGTGCATCCCCCAATGCTACCCCCAAGGCTTCAGAGCACCCCATCGCAGTTTCTTCCTGCCACCTCCATCAGGGTGGATGTGACAACTCCACACCAGCCTACTTGCTGGCTGTTACTGTTAAGCATCATCTACTGGATGGAAGCCCAAACTGCACTATCAAAAAATTACATGTGCCTGCAACAAACAGCATCTAAGAAAGCCACCTCATGAAACCTATCCACAATCAAGGAACCCATATAGAGTCTTGGTCTCCTGCAAACACCCTGAAATTAAGCCAAATGCTCATACACAACATACATAATAGTCATATGCTCAAAGAAAAAAATAATTAAAAAAATAAGAAAAGCCCCATTCAAATGATAGCAAATTCAAAAATAAGATGTGACAGTTCCCTCAGATGAGAAAGAATCAGCATCTACGTAATGACTCTGGTGGTACAAAACCAGAGTGTTCTGACACCCCCAAAATATCGCACTAGCTCCCTAGCAACCAGACTGAAATGTCTGAAATGATAGATGAAGAATTCAAAAGATGGATTGAAAGGAAACTTAATGAGATCCAGCAGAATGCTGAAATTTAATACAAAGAAGCTGAAAAAATGATTCAGGATATGAAAGACATTATAGCTATGTTAAGGAAGAACCAAAGAGAACATCTGGAATTAAAAAATTCACTACAGGAAATTCAAAACACAGTTGTAAGACTTAGCAATACACTAGACAATCCAGAAGAAATAATTTCAGAGCTTGAAGGCTAGTTTTCATGAATTAACCAATTCAAAATTTTAATAAAATGAACAAAGCCATCAAAAAATATGGGGTTAGGGAAAGTGACCAAATTTATGTCTTTGCATTCCTGAAACAGAAGAAGAAAAAATAACCCACATAGAAAATATTTTTGAGGGAATAAATAAGGAAGATTTCCTCAGTCTTGCTAGAGATATTGACATCTGAAACAATAAATTCAGAAAACTACTAGGAGATACTACAAAACATAACCATCCTCAAGGTGCATAGTCATTAGACTATACAATATGAATGCAAAAGAAAAAATATCTTAACGGCAGTTAGAGAAAAGGACCAAATTACCTGTAATAGAAATCCCATAAAACTAATAGTGCGCGTCTCAGCAGACACTTTATAAGGCAGAAGAGATTAGAGGCCTATTTTCACCTTTCTTAAAGAAAAAAAGGAACAGACAAAAAATTTATATTTTGCCAAAGTAAGCTTCATAAACAATGGAGAAATAATGTACTTTCCAGAAAAACAAATACCAAGGGAATCTGTTACCACCAGGCAAACCCTATAAGAAATGCTAAAACGAGTTGTAGACATAGAAACAAAAGAACAATATCTGCTACCATAAAAGAAAATGTAAGTGGAAAACCCACAGACACTATAAAGCAAATATACAATTAAGACTACAAAGCAACTAGCTAACAACACTATGACAGAAACAAAATATCACACATTAATATTAACCTAAGACATAGCTTAAATTCTCTGCTTAAAAGACATAGAGTAGTGAATTAAATAAAAAACAAGACCCAACCTTCTGTTGCCTTCAAGAGACTCTTCTCACATATAAGGACACCCATACACTCAAAGTAAAAACACGGAGAGATATATCATGCAAATGGAATATGAAAAAGATCAAAAGTGGTTATTCTTGTATCAGATAAAATGTACTTTAAACAAACAACAGTAAAAGAAAACAAAGAAAAGCATAACACAAAGTGTTAAATTCAACAAGAAGATTTATCCATCCTAAATATATATGCAGCTAATATTGCCGCACTCAGATTTATAGAACAATTACTGCTAAAATTTTCTCCCATTCTGTAGGTTGCCTGTTCACTCTGATGATAGTTTCTTTTGCTGTGCAGAAGCTCTTTAATTTAATTAGATCCCATTTGTCAATTTTGGCTTTTGGTTGCCATTACTTTTGGTGGTTTAGATATGAAGTCTTTGCTCATGCCTATGTCCTGAATGGTTTTGCCCAGGATTTTAATGAATTTTTGCAATCTATTCATCTGATAAAGTGCTAATATCTAGAATCTATAAATCACTTAAACAAATTTACAAGTAAAAACAACCCCAACAAAAAGTGGGCAAAGGATATGAACAGATACTTCTCAAAAGAAGACACATATGCAGCCAAAAAACATGAAAAAAATGCTCATCCTCACTGGTCATTAAAGAAATGAAAATCAAAACCACAATGAGATACCATATCATGCTAGTTAGAATGGCAATCATTAAAATGTCAGGAAACAACAGACTCGGGAGAGGATGTGGAGAAATAGGAACACTTCTGCACTGTTGGTGGGAGTGTAAATTAGTTCAACCATTGTGAAAGACAGTGTGGTGATTCCTCAAGGATCTAGAACTAGAAATATCATTTGACCCAGCTATCCCATTACTGGGTACATACCCAAAGGATTATACATTGTTCTACTATAAAGACACATGCTCACGTGTGTTTGTTGCAGCACTATTCACAATGACAAAGACTTGGAACCAACCCAAATCTCCATCAGTGATAGTGTATAAAGGAAATGTGACACATATACACCATGGAATGCTATGCAGCCATAAAAAAGGATGAGTTCATGTCCTTTGCAGGGACACGGATGATGCTGGAAACCATCATTCTCAGCAAACTATTCCAAGAACAGAAAACCAAACACTGCATGTTCTCACTCATAAGTGGGAGTTGAACAATTAGAACATGTAGACACAGAGAGGGGAACATCACAAACCGGAGCCTGTCAGGGAGTGAGGGGCTAGGTGAGGGATAGCATTAGGAAAAATATCTAATGTAGGTGACGGGTTGATGGGTGCAGCCAACCACCATGGCATGTGTATACCCATGAAACAAAACTGCACGTTCTGCATATGCACCTCAAAAGTTTAACAATAATAATAGTAATAATAAAATAATTACTGCTGTCCATGAGATATACAAAGCCATACAGTCATAGCGGAGGACTTCAACACTCTATTAACAGCATTAGACAGAGCACTGAAGAAGAAAACTAACAAAGAATTTCTGGACATAATTTGGAGAATTGACAAAATGGACCATATTGATATGTATAGAATACAACACTGAACAACCACACAATATACATTCTCATCTTTAGAGAGATGATTGTCTAGGAATGACTATATGCTAGGTAACAAAGCAAGTTTTAATGAATGTAAAAAAAAATAAAATCATACCAGTCATCTTCTTAGACCACCGTGGAATGAAATTACAAATCAATACAAGAAGAACTCTCACCACCACACAAATACATGGAAACTAAACCACTTGCTCCTGAATGACTTTTGGGTAAACAATACAATTAAGGCAGAATGAAAAAAAAATAGTTGAAACAAATGAAAATTCAGACACAAAACTTATCAAAACCTTTGGGATAAAGCAAAAGCAGTGCTAAGAGGAAAGTTTATTGTACTAAATGCCTAAATAACGCATATAAAAATATCTAAATTAACAACCTAATGTTGTGTCTAAAGGTACTAGAAAAACAAGAACAAATTAAACCCAAAACTATCAGAAAAAAGGAAATCTGGAGATCAGAGCAGAACTATGTGAAACTGAGACCTAGGAACCCATACATATGTCATGAAACAAAAAGGCTGGTTCTTGAAAAAAATTAAACAAGGTCAACAGATTGTTAGCTAAATCAACAAAGAAAAAGGAAAGAAGATCCAAATAAGCACTATCAGAAATGACAAAGGTAACATTATAACAGATCCCATGGGAATACAAAAGAACCTGAGAGACTTCTATAAACATCTCTATGCATACAAACTAGAAATTCTAGGGGAAATGGTTAAATTAATGAAAATACACAACTCCTCAAGTTTGAACCAGGAAGAAATTGAAACCCTGAACAGACCAAAAATCAGTTACAGAATAGAATCAGTAATAAAAAACATACCAACCAAAAAAATCAAAAATAAAAAATTCCTTGAACCAGAGAGTTTCACAACCAAATTCTACCAGATGTACAAAGACGAGCTAGTATCTTTTACTGAAACTATTCTCAAAAATAGAGAAGTAGGGATTCTTCCCTCATTTATTGTACATAACACATTTTATCTTCATACGAAAATCTGGCAAGAACACAATGAAAAAAGAAAACTAAAAGGCAGAATCCTTGATGAATATAGATGTAAAGATTCTCAAAAAAATACTAGCAAATCCAATCCAGCAGCACATCAAAAAGAACATTCATCACAATTGAGCAACTGAGTGGGCTTTATCTGTGGTATGCAACATATGCAAATCAATAAATGTGATTCACCACATAAACAAAATTAAATACTAATATCACATAATCATCACAATAGACACAGCAGAAGAATTCTATAAAATGCAACATGCTTTCATGATTAAAAAATCAACAAATAGGAATTAAAGGGACATACCCCAAAATAATAAGAAGTATTTATTACAAACCCACAGTGAACATCATCCCAAACAGGCAGAAGTTAAAAGCATTACCCTAAGAACCGGAACAAGACAAGGATGTCCACTCTCACTACTCCTACTCAACATAGTAGTGGACATCCTTGTCAGAGTGATCAGGCCAAAGAAACAGATAAAAGGTATTCATGTAGAAAAAGAGAAAATAAAGTTATCTCTGTTCAATGATAATATGATCCTATACCTAAATATCCTAAATATTTCTTCTAAAGACTCCTAGACCTAGTAAACAAGTTCAATAAAGTTTCAGGATACAAGATCAATGTGTAAAAATCAGTACTATTACTATACACCAATAACATTCAAGCTGAGAACCGAATCAAGAATGCAATTCCATTTACAATAGCCACAAATAAATAAAATACAAAGGAGCAAATCTACAAAATGAAGAAAGACCTCGACAAGGAAAACAACAAAACATTGTTGAAAGAAATCATAGTTGACACAAACAAATGGAAAAGCATTCAAAATACAGGAATTAGAAGAATCGATATCATTAAAATGACCATACTGCCCAAAACAATCTATAGATTTGATGCGATTCTTATAAAATTGCCATCATTTGTCACAGAATTATAAAAAACAATTCTAAAATTCATATGTAATAAAAAAGCACCCAAATAGCGAAAACAATTCTAAGTAAAAAGAACAAGGCCAGAGGCATCACATTACCTGACTTCAAACTATACTACTAGGCTATATTACTAAAACAGCATGAGACTTGTACAAAAATAGACACACAGATCAATGGAACAGAATGGGAGAACCCAGAAATAAAGCCACACAACTACAACCAACTGATATTCAAAAAGTCAACAAAAATAAATAATGGGGAAGACACCCCATTTATTAAATGGGGATGGGAAAACTGGCTAGCCATATGCAGAAGAGTGAAACTGAACACCTACCTCCCTTCATATACAAAAATTAACTTAAGACAGATTAAATACTTAAATGTAAGTCTTCCTACTGTGAAAATCCTAGAATAAAACCTAGGAAAACCTCTTCTGGACATTGGCCTAAGCAGCGAGATCTCTAAAGTATATAAACAAAACCAAAAAGAGATAAGTAGGACTTAATTATACTAAAGAGCTTCCGCACAGCAAAAGAAACTATGAAGAGAATAAAGAGACAACCTACAGAATGAGAGAAAATATTTGCAAACTATGCATCCAACAAAGGACTAATATCCAGAATCTGTAAGAAACCTAAACAAATCAACAAAAGACAAATAACTGCGTTAAAAAGTAGACAAAGGACATGAACAGATACTTTTCAAAAGAAAACGTAGAAGTAAACAACAAACTTGAAAAATGCTCATCATCGTTAATGATCATAGACATGCTAACTAGAATCACCATGGGATACCATCTCACACTAGCCAGAATGGCTATTATTATTAAAAAGTAGAAAAACAGCAGATGTTAGGGAGAATGTGGGGAAAAGGGAACACTTCTACGTTTTTTGGGGGAATGTAATTCAACCCTTCTGGAAATCAGTTTGGAGATTTCTCAAAGAAATAAAAATAAAAGTACCATTCAACCCAACAATCCTACTACTTGGCATTTACTCAAAGGAAAAGTAACATTTTACCAAAAAAAACTCTCAGTTATCACAGCACTATACACAACAGCAAAGTCATGAATCAACCTAGGTGCCCATTAATGTTGGATTGAATAAAGAAAATGTGGTAGCAATATACCATGGAATACTACACAGCTATGTAGAATGGAATCATGAGTTTTCACTAACATAGAAGCAGTGGGGGCCATTAGCCTAAGTGAATTAACATAGAAACAGAAAATCAAATACCTTGTGTTCTCGCTTATAAGTGAGAACTGAAAAATGGGTACAAATGAACATAAAATTGGAAACAATAGACATCGGGGACTCTGAAAGAGGAAATGCAGGGAGGGGGGCAATTGTTGAAAAACTACCTATTGGATACTATATTCACTGCTTTGATGATGAGTTCAATAGAAGAACAAACCCTATCATTGTGCAATACATCCATGTGACAAACCTACACTTGGGCCTCTTCAATCTGAAATTTTTAAAAAGATGGTAAGAAAAAAAACGATAAGCATCCATAAAGTACATGATTTCCATAATTATGGAATATGGAGTGAGTTTAAGTGAATGGTTTCTCTTCAGGCATAGGCAAACATGATTTATACTCTTCTGGATGCTAATTTTTGACTTCCTAGGGCAGATAATGAAGTACAGAAAGGAGAAAATTATAATTTTAGTTGTATTAGCAGTTAAACAATGAGAAAAGAACCCCAATTAATGAGTTAAGAGAAAAAACAATGCACTCAAATGCATTGTGTTAACTCAGACTAGGCCAGTATTTCTCAGTAACCTCTGGTTTTAAAACATTTTTCACAATGTGTATATATGTAGTAGGCAGAGTGAGCCTCCCAAAGATGCCTGAACTATAATCCTTGAAATATGAATACATTACATTATGTGGCAAAGGTATTTTGCAGATGTAATTAACTTTATGAACCTTAAAACGTAAAGACATTACCCTGGATTACCCAAATAGGCCCAATCTAATCACATGAGTCCTTCAAAGCAGGAAACTTTCTGTAGCTGGAGACTAGAGTAATGAGGCTGAAAGAAAGTGACTTGCCTTTGACGGCAGAATCATGGAGTCCGTAAGCCAGGGAATATGGGTGGGTGGCTTCTACATGCTGAAAATGACTCCCAGTGCACACTCAGCAAGGACACAGGGACCTTAGTCCTGTAACCACTGCATCATTTGATTGGGGAAATTTAATCCATTTAAAGTAATTATTAATAGGAAAGGACTTACTGTTCTCATTTTATTAATTGTTTTCTGTGTGTCTTGTAGTCCTTTTGTTCCTCTTTTCTTTCCTAGCTGTCTACCATTGTATTTAATTGATTGATGTGGATATGTTTTGATTCCTTTCTATTTTTTGTTTGTGTATCTTCTATAGATATTTTATTTATGGTTACCATGAAGTTTATATAAACATCCTATATTTATAACAGTTTAAGTTCTTAATGACTTAAATTGCGTATCAGAAAATTAAACCCCCTCACACACACAAACTTTGTTACTGCTGCCAAAGTTTACATCTATTTTGTGTATTAATCAACATATTTTAGTGTTTAATATTTTGTTAATTATTATAAGGTATATAAATTAAATTATTATAGTGGTTAATATTATTATATTTTACTTCTCCTTCATATCTTTCATATCTGAAAGACAGTTTTGCTGATACAGCATTCTGGTTGACAGGTTATTTTTTTTTTCACCAGTTTGAATATATTATTCTACTCCCTTCATGTCTGCAAAGTTTCTATTGAAAAACATCTGATAGTCTTAAGGCAGATCTTTCATACATAATGAGTCGTTTTTCTCTTCCTTCTATCAAAATTCTTTGTCTTTGACTTTGACAATTTGTTTATAATTTGTTTCAGTACAGAGATTTCTTTGGAATCCTTTTATGTGAGACCCACTTGGCATCCTGAATCATTAAGCCATTATTTGTTTGAATCAACTATCTTCTCCTTTCTATTTTCCTGTCTGAGGCTTACATAACGAGTGTATAAGTTTACTAGGTGGTATTCTGTAAGTCCCTAAAGCTTTCGTTCTTTATTTTTTTGGTTTCTTTGAGTGGATAACTTCTAATAACCTTCCTCCAAGTTTGCTGATTCTTTCTTCTACTTGATTTAGTGCTGTTGAACCCTTCTAGTGCATCTTTCAGTTTGTTATAGAATTTTTTTACCTTCAAGCTATCTGTTTGGTACTTTTTATTTTTTTAAATTTTTTTATTTCTAATTTTTTTTTATTATACTTTAAGTTCTAGGGTACATGTGTACAACGTGCAGGTTTGTTACATATGTATACATGTGCCATGTTGGTGTGCTGCACCCATTGACTCATCATTTACATTAGGTATTTCTCCTAATGCTATCCCTCCTCACTCCCCCCACCCCATGACAGGCTCTGTCCAAATGTTCTCATTGTTCAATTCCCACCTATCAGTGAGAACATGCAGTGTTTGGTTTTCTTTCCTTGCGATAGTTTGCTGAGAATGATGGTTTCCAGCTTCATCTGTGTCCCTACAAAGGACATGAGTCCATCCTTTTTATGGCTGTATAGTATTCCATGGTGTATATTTTCTTAATCCAGTCTATCATTGATGGACATTTGGGTTGGTTCCAAGTCATTGTTATTGTGAATGGTGCTGCAGTAAACATATGTGTGCATGTGTCTTTATAGCAGCATGATTTATAATCCTTTGAGTGTATACCCAGTAATGGGATGACTGGATCAAATGGTATTTCTAGTTCCAGATCCTTGAGGAATCGCCACACTGTCTTCTACAATGGTTGAACTAGTTTACAGTCTCAGCAACAGTGTAAAAGTGTTCCTATTTCTCCACATCCTCACCAGCACCTGTTGTTTCCTGACTTTTTAATGATCGCCATTCTAACTGGTGTGAGATGGTATCTCATTGTGGTTTTGATTTGCATTTCTCTGAAGACCAGTGATGATGAGCATTTT
>NW_012115888.1:708274-709918 GCF_000951035.1 Colobus angolensis palliatus | reverse complement strand
CATCTTCAATTAAGTTTTGTATAAGGTGTAAGGAAGGGATCCAGTTTCAACTTTCTGCATATGGCTAGCCAGTTTTCCCAACACCATTTATTAAACAGGGAATCCTTTCCCCATTTCTTGTTTTTGTCAGGTTTGTCAAAGATCAGATGGTTGCAGATGTGTGGTATTTTTTCTGAGGGCTCTGTTCTGTTCACTTGGTCTATATCTCTGTTTTGGTACCAGTATCATGCTGTTTTGGTTACTGTAGCCTTGTAGTATAGTTTGAAGTCAGGTAGCGTGATGCCTCCAACTTTGCTCTTTTGGCTTAGGATTGTCTTGGCAATGCAGGCTCTTTATTGGTTCCATATGAAATTTAAAGTGGTTTTTTCCAATTCTGTGAAGAAAATCATTGGTAGCTTGATGGGGATGGAATTGAATCTATAAATTACCTTGGGCAGTATGGCCATTTTCACAATATTGATTCTTCCTATCCATGAACATGGAATATTATTCCATTTGTTTATGTCCTCTTTCATTTCGTAGAGCAGTGGTTCATAGTTCTCCTTGAAGAAGTCCTTCACATCACTTGTAAGTTAGATTCCTGGGTATTTTATTCTCTTTGAAGCAATTGTGAATGGGAATTCACTCATAAGTTGACTCTCTGTTTGTCTGTTATTGGTGTATAAGAATGCATGTGATTTTTGCACGTTGATTTTGTATCCTGAGACTTTGCTGACATTGCTTATTGGCTTAAGAAGATTTTGAGCTGAGACAAAAGGGTTTTCTCAATATACAATCATGTCATCTGCAAACAGGGACAATTTGGCTTCCTCTTTTCCTAATTGAATACCTTTTATTTCTTTATCCTGCCTGATTGCCCTGGCCAGAACTTCCAACACTATGTTGAATAGGAGTGGTGAGAGAGGGCATCCCTGTCTTGTGCCAGTTTTCAAAGGGAATGCTTCCAGTTTTTGCCCATTCAGTATGAGATTGGCTGTGGGTTTGTCATAAATAGCTCTTATTATTTAGAGATACGTCCCATCAGTGCCAAGTTTATTGAGAGTTTTAGCATGAAGACCTGTTAAATTTTGTCAAAGGCCTTTTCTTCATCTATTGAGATAATCATGTGGTTTTTGTCTTTGGTTCTATTTATATGCTGGAATATGTTTATCGCTTTGCATATGTTGAACCAGTCTTGCATCCCAGGGATGAAGCCCACTTGATCATGGTGGATAAACTTTTTCATGTGCTGCTGGATTCAGTTTGCCAGCATTTTACTGAGGATTTTTGCATTGATGTTCATCAGGAATATTGGTCTACAATTCTCTTTTTTTATTGTGTCTCTGCCAGACTTTGGTATCAGGATGACATTGGCCTCATAAAATGAGTTAGGGAGGATTCCCTCTTTTTCTATTCGTTGGAGTAGTTTCAGAAGGAACAGTACCAGCTCCTCCTTGTACCTCTGGTAGAATTCAGCTGTGAATCCGTCTGGTCCTGGACTTTTTTTGGTTGGTAGGCTATTAATTATTTTCTTAATTTCAGAGCCTATTATTGGTCTATTCAGGGATTTAGCTTCTTCCTGGTTTAATCTTGGGAGAGTTTAAGTGTCCAGGAAATTATCCATTTCTTCTAGATTTTCTAGTTTATTTGCGTAGAGGTGTTTAT
>NW_012115888.1:680918-707919 GCF_000951035.1 Colobus angolensis palliatus | reverse complement strand
TATCTCCTTCAGTTCTGCTCTGATCTTAGTTATTTCTTGCCTTCTGATAGCTTTTGAATGTGTTTGCTTTTGCTTCTCTAGTTCTTTTAATTGTAATGTTAGGGTGTCAATTTCAGATCTTTCCTGCTTTCTCTTGTGGGCATTTAGTGCTATAAATTTCCCTCTACACACTGTTTTAAATGTGTTCCAGAGATTCTGGTATGTTGTATTTTTGTTCTCATTGGTTTCAAAGAACATCTTTATTTCTGCCTTGATTTCTTTATTTACCCAGTAGTCATTCAGGAGCAGATTGTTCAGTTTCCATGTAGTTGAGCAGTTTTGAGTGAGTTTCTTAATCCTGAGTTCTAGTTTGATTGTACTGTGGTCTGAGAGACAGTTTGTTATAATTTCTGTCCTTTTATATTTGCTGTGGAGTGCTTTATTTCCAACTACATGGTCAATTTTGGAATAAGTGTGATGTGGTGCTGAGAAGAATGTATATTCTGATGATTTGGGGTGGAGAGTTCTGTGGATGTCTATTAGGTCTGCTTGGTGCAGAGCTGAGTTTAATTCCTGGATATCCTTGTTAACTTTCCATCTCTTTGATCTGTCTAATGTTGACAATGGGTGTTAAAGTCTCCCATTATTATTGTGTGGGAGTCTAAGTCTCTTTGTAGGTCTCTAAGGATTTGCTTTATGAATCTGGGTGCTCCTGTATTTGGTGCATACATATTTAGGATAGTTAACTCTTCTTGTTGAATCGACCCCTTTACCATTACATAATGGTTTGTGTCTTTCTCTCTTTTGATCTTTGTTGGTTTAAAGTCTGTTTTATCAGAGACTAGGATTGCAACCCCTGCCTTTTTTTGTTTTCCATTTGCTTGGTAGATCTTCCTCCATCCCTTTATTTTGAGCCTATGTGTGTCTCTGCACGTGAGATGGATCTCCTGAAAACAGCACACTGATGGATCTTGACTCTTTATCCAATTTGCCAGTGTGTGTCTTTTAATGGGAGCATTTAGCCCATTTACATTTAAGGTTAATATTGTTATGTGTGAATTTGATCCTGTCATTATGATGTTAGCTGGTTATTTTGCTCGTTAGCTGATGCAGTTTCTTCCTAGCATCGATGGTCTTTACAATTTGGCATGTTTTTGCAGTGGTTGGTACTGGTTGTTCCTTTCCATGTTTAGTGCTTCCTTCAGGAGCTCTTTGTAGGGCAGGCCCGGTGGTTACAAAATCTCTCAGCATTTGCTTGTTTGTAAAGGATTTCATTTCTCCTTCACTTATGAAGCTTAGTTTGGCTGTATATGAAATTCTAGGTTGAAAATTCTATTCTTTATGAATGTTGAACATTGGCCCCCACTCTCTTCTGGCTTGGAGATTTCTGCTGAGAGATCTGCTGTTAGTCTGGTGGGCTTCCCTTTGTGGGTAACCTGACCTTTCTCTCTGGCTGCCCTTAACATTTTACTTCATTTCAACTTTGGTGAATCTGACAGTTATGTGTCTTGGAGTTGCTCTTCTCGAGGAGTATCTTTGTGGTGTTCTCTGTATTTCCTGAATTTGACTGTTGGCCTGCCTTGCTAGGTTGGGGAAGTTCTCCTGGATAATATCCTGCAGAGTGTTTTCTAACTTGGTTCCGTTGTCCCCATCACTTTCAGGTACACCAATCAGATGTAGATTTGGTCTTTTCACATAGTTCCATATTTCTTGGAGGTTTTGTTTGTTTCTTTTTATTCTTTTTTCTCTAAACTTCTCTCTTCATTTCATTCATTTGGTCTTCAAACACTGATACTCTTTCTTCCAGTTGATCAAATTGGTTACGGAAGCTTGCGCATTCATCACGTAGTTCTCGTGCCATGGTTTTCAGTTCCATCAGGTCATTTAAGGACTTCTCTACACTGGTTAGTCTAGTTAGCCATTTGCCTAATCTTTTTTCAAGGTTTTTAACTTCTTTGTGATGGGTTCGAACTTCCTCCTTTAGCTTGGAGAAGTTTGATCATCTGAAGCCTTCCTCCCTCAACTCGTCAAAATCATTCTCCATCCAGCTTTGTTCGGTTGCTGGCAAGGAGTTGCTTTCCTTTGGAAGGGGAGAGGTGCTCTGATTTTTAGAATTTTCAGCTTTTCTTCTCTGTTTTTTCTTCATCTCTTTGATTTTATCTACCTTTGGTCTTTGATGTGGTGATGTACAGATGGGGTTTTGGTGTGGATGTCCTTTCTATTTGTTAGTTTTCCTTCTAACAGTCAGGTCCCTCAGCTACAGGTCTGTTAGAGCTTGCTGGATGTCCACTCCAGACCCTGTTTGCCTGGGTATCAGCAACGGAGGCTGCAGAACAGCGAATATTGCTGAACAGCAAATGTGGCTGCCTGATCATTCCTCCAGAAGCTTCATCTCAGAGGGGTACCTAGCCGTGTGAGGTGTCAGTCTGCCCCTACTGGGGGGTGCCTCCCAGTTAGGCTACTCAGTGGTCAGGGACCCACTTGAGGAGACAGTCTGTCCATTCTCATATCTCAAACACTGTGCTGGGAGAACCACTACTCTCTTCAAAGTTGTCAGACAGGGACATTTAAATCTGCAAAGGTTTCTTCTGCCTTTTGTTCAGCTATGCCCTGACCCCAGAGATGAGTCTACATAGGCAGGCAGGTTTCCTTGAGCTGTGGTGGGATCCACCCAGTTCGAGCTTTCCAGCCAATTTGTTTACCTACTCAAGGCTCAGTAATGGCAGGTGCCCCTCCCCTAGCCTTGCTGCCACTTTGCAGTTTGATCTCAGACTGCTGAGCTAGCAATGAACGAGGCTCCTTGGGCACGGGACCCTCCGAGCCAGACGCAAGATATAATCTCCTGGTGTGCCGTTTCCTAAGACCCTTGGAAAAGTGCAGTTTTGGGGTGGGAGTGACCCGATTTTCCAGTTGCTATCTGTCATGGCTTCCCTTGGCTAGGAAAGGGAATTCCCTGACCGCTTGCTCTTCCCGGGTGAGGTGATGCCCTGCCCTGCTTCAGCTCTCGCTCGGATCTCACTCGGTGGGCTGATCCCACTGTCCTGCACCCAGTGTCCAACAAGCCCCAGTGAGATGAACCAGGTACCTCAGTTGGAAATGCAGAAATCACCTGTCTTCTGCATCGCTCATGCTGGGAGCTGTGGACTGGAACTCTTCATATTCAGCCACCTCGGAACTGCCTCCTTAATCTGTTTGGTACTTTGTAATAGTCTCTATATGATTGTTGAACTTCTCTCTTTGCGCATTTGTTGTTTTTTTGGTTATTTGTTACTTGGCTTTGTTTTTTTTTTTTTTTTTTTGTAAAATTGTTATTTTGAATTCTCCCTAATTGAAATTATATATCTCTGTTTTACTAATTTTGGTTAATGAAGATTTATCTTATTTCTTTGTTTGAAACACATTTCCCTGTTTCTTCAGTTGTCTTGAGTCATTCTGCTGCTATCTACATATTGGAAAAAGCAACCACCTCTCCCAGTCTTCATGGACTGGCCTCATATGGGGGAAGACCCTGGTAATCAGCCTGTCCTCAGGTTCTGCAGATTTCTTCAAGCCTTCATGCTGGCCAAAATTGCCATTGTTCTCATTGGCCCTAGTCATTTAGAGTATGCTCAGTCTTGTTAGCGCTTCTTGACTGGTGAGATAGAAGCCACTACTTTGGACAGTCCCTGGAAAAAAAATGAAAACTGAATGTGTGGTCCAATTTAGCAGGGAAAATTCTTCATGGAAAATCGGGGAGCTGAAAATTTCTTTCGGATTATATAGCACTCTGCTTGGAGTGGTGATGGCAAAAGTGTACTTAAAATTTTCTTGAAAGGTGAATGTGACTGGTGTCCCCGTTATCAGAAGCAGGATCTTCTCAACTAGTTTCTGGATGACTCATGCACCAAAAAATGTCTATATATTTTGTCGTTGAACTAATTTCCAGAAAAGGGAGGTCCTGGGCTTTTTATTCTACCATCTTGTTGACATCACTCCTCCCACCAAGTTTTATATTCTTCAGTTACCTTTTATGTCATCCTCGTGGGAAAAGTTGCCTAAATTGTTTTGCCTTTTTCTTGCATCATGTATAGTTGGAAGGGTCTGCTTCCAGAAGAGCTCTTTTTCAATTTTAGAGCTAATGAAGGCAATCTTTTATTTCCTTTGTTAATATTTCACCTTACTGCATGTATGTATATGTGCATGTGTGTGTACAATATTATTTTATTGACTCCATGAGTTTTTCACCTTTAACAACCTAAAAATTAAAATTTATATTACAATTCATAATATGCCATAATTTATAGATGGTACTATTATTTTTCTTAATAATACAGAAATCCACAGCAGTTTAAAAAAAGTGGCACCCTACATTTGATGAAATAAAGTATATACACGTGTGTTTGACAGACAGTGAATATATGCTTGAATATATGTTTATAAACTGTGAGTATGAGACAGAGAGAGACTGTGAGCACAGTTCTACTAAAATAATTTGCAAACATTGATAACAAGTAACAGAAGCACTCGATTCCTGAATTTATCATCATTATTACTATACAAAGGGTTTAGAATGACCACAGTCAGGTTTTTAGTGCTCTAGTGCTTGCTTCAGGAAATATTCTATCTAGAAAATTGAACCTCCGCCTTTTTGAACAAGAGTAATTCAATATGGAACATCAAACAACATTCTGAGACTGGAAAACCTAGTCTTTGTATCACCGGAAAAAGTTTTTCCATTCACACAGGGTGATTACTAAGCATGTGAGCACAGACATAATTCTGGGAGATGGGAAGAATGCATATAACAAGGAATAAAGAAAAGAACATTAAATATTGAATCATATCAATATTTAAAGAGAAGGAAGGGAAAGTCAATTAGAAGATCCAATTGCAGCACCCAAAAGAGAAGCAAAACTGCAGTACCAGAAAAACCAAAAGAAGTCAGAGTTTCTAGTGAGAAACGTCAATCATAGGCTGTGTTTGACTTAAGTTCTTAATGATCTCCTTAAGGAGAAATACAATATCAATAATAACTTTTTAACTTAGGCACAAATATATGATAGAAATTTATGTTATTAATTCAAGAAACCAGAACTAATGTGTGGAATATGGAAAAAGCTATGCTTACAGCACTAACTTCTGAACTCTGCAGTTTCTGAAACTAAAATTGACAGGTTAAATAAGGAACATCAGCTTTAAGTTTCTAAAATATGTCATTTACTATAGTGAACAAAGTAACCCCAAAACACTTTAGACAGAAATCTTTAATATAGTAAAATTGTTTAAATATGTCATTTATCCATTAGGCTGTCAGACAACACTCCCACACACAAAAAAATGCCTGTTTCTTGACAGTTGGATTTGCGTGGGAAGATCTCTGCACTACACAGGCTAAAATAAATGTCCAAAATATACATTGCACAGAAGGAACTTCCAGTTAGACAAAAATATGGCATTAATATAAATAAGCTCTGTATCCAAAATTGTTGGGAAAAATAATAATAGTATACTCCGATGTAAAATGTTAGTGAAAAAAAATTAAGTTAGGACTAGAGAACAGGAATTTAGTAGGAATTAATATAATTGAATATATCCGTGGCATAAAATTTCAAATAAAAAGTGGTAGATTTGACATAATTTCTTGACAAAAGGATTATTTGATTTAGAAGCAAACGTATAATTTATTTTAATAATACAGAAACACACATTCTAGTGATAATAAAATCTGCTTTTCCTATGAATAATATATTTTATTATTGCCAAAACTTATCATGATAGCCAATGATGAGAAATATGGTGGCTCATTTTTAAAGAGCTAATTACACAAATATAATTGACCATTTCAAATTATAGCCTCTTGGACTCAAGGTTCCAATGATAACCAATAACAATGCCATCAGCCTCACCAACAACACCAAAAACTGTCAGTTATTTAAGTTTTTGGTGAGAAGTGTCCACTGTTGGGTATTTCCCAAAGAGAGTTCATAATTCCTGCCACAGTTTTGCAAAGGAAACACTGTGTTCCTTTAACAAATAAGGAACTGACACTCAAATATTTATTCTCTCCAAGATCACAGAGTTTTAGAAAAAAATGATTCTGGAATTTGAATCCGATGAATTTAATTTCATAGCTTGCTGTCTTTCACGTGTATATACTTATATTCTCTATAAGTTGACTACATTCTGCAGGTCGAATGGACTTGGAACTAAAAATTTGTTTTATTCATAGTTTTGAAATTATTTGACTATAGCCTTAAGTATTTTGCCAACTTTCTCCAGGTCTCAGTTTGTCTACCTGTAAACTAAAGACGATTCTTTAAGTTTCCCTCATTTAAATATATTCTGCGCTTTTCCTCTAAGCTCTAAATTTGGCAAAATTTATGTTCTTTCTGTCAATCATTGTGTGAAAAATTGTCATGTGCTTTAACATTGTTGTAAGTGCTAAAGATGAGTGGTTAAAAAGACAACAAAACCCTTGAGCTTGAGTCATTTGACTGTGCAAGTTATGAAATAAATACATGACATAATATAGTCATTATAGATACGTATATACACACATGTGTGTATGCACACATAGGGAAACATGATATGTTATATAGTATATATAATTTATATGAGATAAAATTAGGTTGTGAGATAGATTGCAAGTGATGGGTTGTAAAGGTGGATTAATATTCCTTTTCTTAGATGGCATTTGAACAGACTAAAATGAAGTGAGGTGATGCTCTGTAAAAGAACTGGAGAATGTAATCAAAGGTATGGAAAAAAACAAAGGAAAAAATGCTATGACAATAGTGAGCTCCTGATTTTTTATTGTCAGCAAGAAAACTGTGTAACCATGCTGGAACAAACATACTGGAGGGTAACTACTTTCTGTTTACTCTACTGCAATCACCTAAGTGTGTACCACCCACGGGTCTTCCCATTTCCACTGGTGTTCCACTTCAGTCAGTTTTATACGTATTAGCTATAGAGGTGTGTTCAACAGTCAAACCCATTCCAAAAGCTACCAGTGAACTATGATCATATTCAGAAAAAAAATCAGATTTCTTACTGTGGTGTAAACACCTCTACATGTCCACCTGTTATAGGACTTGATGATGGGCAGGTAATGAGGCTTAAGAAAAGGCATAATCAGGAAAAACTCTCGGATTTTGACCTGCCTAGTTAGATCATTATGCCATTTATAAAGATATGGAAGATCAAGAGAAACAACTCAGAGTAGAGGATTAAGTATATAAGATTAAATGTTGGGCCTATTATATAGAATACATACAAATGCCTAATTGTATTCCAAGTGGAAAAAAGTAATTGTGAAGATGAAGACAGTAAATCAAAGGATCGAATATGTCATGAAAGGGAAGAATTTCTTGGAAAGGTAGTACATTTTTGCTGCAATAAGATTGTGTGTCTCTGTGTATATATATACATATAAATAGACACTCTGATGTTTAGTCTAAAAGAGAATGGGATTCTCAAAGATAAAAATATTTTTTAAAAAAACAGCAATGAGTTGTAAGAAAATTACCTGTGCTATCTTCAGACAAAGGTAAATGAAAATACATATACTCAGGTACAACCCACCCAAACACACAGTGAAGACCTCAAAAAATGTAAGAGTTGTTACTAGAAAATAACTAGGTTTTGATAAAAGCAAAATTTCAAAGAGGATTTAGAAAAGAAATAGAGACAATTTTAATAATTTTGCTTAAGAAAGACTGTAAGTTCCAGGAGCCAATGGAAAATCATTTGGGATAAGGTGGGAGTGTTCGATTAATTTAAAGTAAGATACATGAAAGTTCTACCAGGAAGAGTCTTGGAGTCTAGTCAGCGGCATGCTAAATGGTATAAATGACCTTGTGGGCTCTGTTCAGGGGCATTCTGCAGAATGTAGAATCCTTAGGAAGTTGGTGTGTGAGTGGGAGGAGGAGGGATAGAAGGCAGGGGCTCTGAAAGAAGCATATGAAGATTTAAATATATGTCTAAACCTTGCTTCTTTCAGATGTCCCTATTTCCCTTTCATGGTAGAAAATGCAAATGTCCTTACTTCAATTATCCTTTAAAAACCAACAATATATGGGCTTTTAAGGCAAATTAACTAGAAAATGTTAAAATGTAAATTAGCATTGAATCCAACATGGTATTAGATTTATAAATAGAATAAAATACATCTTTCAGTATAAATAGAAAATTGCATTTTTGTGCTTCTCTGTTTTATGTATTTTCTGTTACTATAGAAACCTCCTCTATAGAGCCATATGTCTATTTTAATCTTGTCAAGCCTTTTCCAAGGTAAAAATGATCCACATTTAAAACAGCATTCAATGGAGAAAAAACGTACAGAGTTTACAAAGGAACATTTAATTTAAAAAGTATTGTATCTATAGTCTTGTTTCCATATTATCCTATGTATCTACTGTGTGGAAGCAAACTGAATACTCAACATATCTGTGTTCAATGAGTAGAAGGGTGTTCTTAATTTTCTCTAAATCATTTGCTACAGGGGATTTTCAACAAGGTAGTTTAGTCTGTTGGTTGATTGTACTTTGTGTGGCAACATAGTGCAGAAAGAAAGTATACAATGGAGTCAGATAATTTCTATACGAATCCCAGCTCCATTTACTACTCATACAAGATATTTGTCCCAGTGAGCCTTAGTGTCTGCATCTGTAAAATGGGAGTAATCATAATACTTGTCTCATAATTGTGTGTGTGTGATTATGAAATGAAATGACATATTCAACATATATAACACTGCACGTTAGAAAACTCTCATTGCTTTGATATCCATCATAGCTTGGCAATTAAAGTGAATCCTGTTGGAACCGAACTCTCTTGCCTTCTGTTTAACAATTGCCTGCCCTATATTTAGTATCACTCTGTCAGAGTTACAAACATAAATTACTTAAAACATTATACAAATAATATCTTATAGACTGGGCACAGTGGCTCATGCCTGTAATCCCAGCACTTTGGGAGGCCAAGGCGGGTGGCTCACCTGAGGTCAGGAGTTCGAGATCAGCCTGACGAACATGGAGAAACTCCGTCTCTACTAAAAATACAAAATTAGCCGGGCGTGGTGGCGCATGCCTGTAATTGCAGCTACTCAGGAGGCTGAGGCAGGAGAATCGCTTGAACCGCTCAGGAGGCAGTGGTTGCAGTGAGCTGAGATCACGCCATTGCATTCCAGCCTGGGAAATGAGAGCAAAACTCCATCTTAAAATAATAATAATACTATCTTATAAACATTTTCTATTACTAGAGATGCGAGCCTTAAAGTGTTCGATAAAAACAAATCAATGAAATCCTATATATGCTGTATATATAGTTTTTAGAAATATCCTATATAAATAACATTTAACAAAAACACATTTACTTCTTTTCCTCCAAATGTCCAAACCATAGCAGAAAGATTAAAATAATAAAATAAGAAAGAAGAGAAATAAAAACAAAATTAAGGAAAGGAAGGAAGGAAGGAAGGAAGGAAGGAAGGAAGGGGGGAAAGGAAGGAAGGGAAATGGAAGGGAAGGGAAAGAGGAAGGGAAGAGGAAAAAGGAAAGAAATGAAAAATGATTGAGGAAAGTGAGATGAATAAAATGGACAGATTTCTCTTTCAGACCAGAACAAATTCTATGCTTTTGACTTTCAATAGAGGTTGGATTGTAGCATCCAGTGTCACAATTTTCAAATTCAATCCAAACCTAGAAAATGTGTGTGATATGCAAGCATAGACAAATTATTAACTTTGCTACTCTCAATTTTCATATCTTTACATAAAATGAATGTATAAATAAAATAATAGCTGTAGCCAAGCAATTGCTTTCAGATTAAATGAAGTAAAACCAACACAGAGTGAACATATAGTCAAATCATTTAAGGGAGCTTGTAATAAAAGCTATAATTATAATAAAATCATGGAAAGGGTCAAGGAAAAAAAAGAAGTATTTTAAAAAGGAATGGAGAGGGGAGTGATGACAGCAAGATATTGAAGTAGGATATTCTAGTCTTCATATCTACACAAAATTAACAATTAGGCAGCTATTTACAAATGAAGATATCTCTGGGAGAGCAGAGGAATTCAGTTAAGAAGGCACAGCCGCACTGTGGAGGAAAAAACAAAGAATAACCACACAAAAAGATGAGGAAGAATAGTTTTATGGTGTCCTGAATCACCCCATTACCCTGGTTGTCACAGCTCAGCAATGAGAGAAAACTTCCAGAGCTGCTAGTTTCTCTTGGGAGAAAAAGATGAGCAGAGTGAACAACCAGCTTCCCCAGATTTTCGGGTGCTACCCAAAACATGCGCTTTGGTTTCACTTCACCCAGTTCACCCACCGAGGAGAGCAGCAGAGATTAAATGTCTGGAGATGACTAGGAGCACAGAAGGGTGGGGGCTATCAGCGTCAGCAATATCACGAGTGCGGCGGTCCCCAGTGGTCTGCTCTGCCAAGCACACCAGCAACCTTCACCACTGGAGACCTCAACCGTCATTGTGGCTGCTGTGAACCCTTCAAAAAGGGGCCGCTGCTATGCCACCCTGAGCTTGAGCCAACCTTCTTCCCCTCTGAAACATGCACATACCCTGGCCCTGGAGCTTCAGTCATTCTGCCTACACGCATGGTTCAAACCCTGGCTCCAAAGTCACTCAGCAAGCACTGACACCTCAGAAACCAGCACCTCAGGCTGGGCACATAGATGCTCTGTACACCGGCACCACCACCACAGTGATGCCCCACACATCCCCATGCTCCAGACGCTGGCTTCACACATCCCCTACGTTGTACCACACATCAGACATTGGTGCCACAGCCCCTCCCGGTGCACCCGCATCCGGGACCGGGTGTCAAGAGGGATCTCCTTGGCGATGACTTCCACCCATAAGGAAAAAGAGAACAGGAGTACTACTCTAGCAGTGTTCACCACTAAGGGATCCAACAGCCCTCACCACCCACATAGACACCCACAGCTTTGGCCACCAAGGGACTTGGCATTCTTCACTGCAGGGAAATTATGTTACGGTACCATCTCCAGAGCTGGAATCACCATGTCTCATCCAGGCTCAGGGGAGGGAGAGATTAGGAGATGTGGGTCAAGGGATATGAAGTTATACAAAGTAAATTCTAGAGAGCTGATGTATAGCAATGTGGTTATAGTTAACAGTACTGTATTGTGTACTTGGAATTTGAAATTTGCCAAGATCTTACGTATCTTACCACACACACAAAAAAGTAGCAAGTAAAGGGATGGATATGTTCCTTCACTTGCTTGTGGTGAAGACTGCACAGCAATAGGTATATCAAATCATTAAGTGCTATGACTTGAATATATAAAATTTTTATTGTCAACCATACCTCAATAAAGTTAGAACAAAAGAGGCAAAAAGAAAGAAATAGAGGAGAAAATGTTCTTTAGAGAGCCTAGCCTGAGGGGAGCAAAGGGAAATGAGCACAGATCTTTGTGCTAGGCTTGTTGACAGCTACAGCAAGTACATAAACACGATGAGTTTCATGAGTCTAATTATCCTATAAAAGGATGCTTACCACGCCATTAGGGAAAGACAGAGCTTTTCATGGAGTAATAAAGTCTGAGTGAAATTTTCATATAGGGACATGAAACAACAAAATTGATAGTGTCTTTACAAGCATCATGTCAAAACGTGGATAAAGACAATCATCTCAGAATTATTTCTCAAATTTAAGCAAAGACCATAATGCTAAAACTGAGTTCTCTGAAATTGTTATTATAGGGATCTAGAATATTGTCATTATGTAATTTTCTGGTGAAAATCTGTCAGCTCTAATATTCTATACTCTGACTAGGGCAAAGAGATTTCAATATTCTTCATAGAGAGGTGTAAACTCAATTGTGTTCTTTGTATTTTAAATTTATTGCTGTTAAAGACATGAGCAATAGTTGTTTAATGTATTTTATATTGCCCTATACAAAGCTATATGTTGTTTATTTTTTATTGCTTTTACTGTTGTTTTGTAACTTCTCTATTTAGTGACACATAATTGCCTCTTCTAATCTGTTATTGATAAAGCTAGGGAAAATCCAATCCAATACCTGTGTCATCTTTGACTTCTCCATGAACACTAATTAAACTGAAAGTTTTGCCCCCACAAGCATCTATATGGGAATATATGGGCAGTAGAAAAATGACATTCATCCTTAACTGAAGACCCAAGTCACTGAGTTATTGTAGTTACATGATCTGATATGTGTACATATTACCTGTTATCTGTTACATGTTACAGACCTATGATTACCATAAGGCAGTTCTTCGAGATTTCTGCTAACATCTGTTCTTTGCACATAACAAATCCCAGAAATGTTTTATAACCAAAAAGAGGTTGTTTTGTGTTGGTGGACTTTGTAGTTAGTGACTCAGCCTTGTCATTGATGGATGAGAGAATGATAATATGTGATAAATGAAGCAACCATGAGAACAAATCAGCTTAATACCATCTACAAAGTTATTTTTATAAATTTCAGCTCCCTGGTTTGCTGTCATCACTCAAGTCAGTTCCACCAAGCATATGAAATGCTATTTCTATAGTGTTTACATCTCTTAAAACACACATATCCAGCCAACACCCTTTATTTTCTCACCCAGAGGGAATATGATTAAATAATTTATGGAAGGTTAGAGTTGTTCTAAATTACTACAAAGTAAATGAGAGTCATTCTTGAGCTAGGCACAAGAGAATAATGACTTTCTAAGGTTTTCAGACCAATACAGTTCACAAAAAAAGAAATAATATGTATTACATATAATTAATATTACATATCTATTCTATTTATATATATACACACTATATTTATTCAGAAAATATTGTCTCCTTTTTCTTGTCCCCAAACACATCCATATATCCTATGAAATTCCCAATATTCCAGTTTCTGTGAAAAATCAATTTGAGCTGAAAATAGAAGACAATTGTTTTAAGTGACAACTGAATTCTAAGTGAAATATGGAAAATTCAGATTGCATTAACACAAAAACAGAAATGTTATTTTTCCCAATTATTTGTGCCTGAAGACATATTAATATAAATGTTTCTTCTTGATAATTTCTAGGGTTTAAGTGAGAGAAACAAGAGATTTTTGTTTTTGATACAAGTATTGGTTTTGTTAGACCCCTCCTCCACAAAATGAGGTGCAAGAAATAAAAAATCTAATGTAAAATATCTTAAACAATAATTGTTTATTATATGAAAAAGTCCTGGCTACTGGATTAACCACGTAATTAGGTCAAACATATTGAACAGCCAATGTTTTTTCATCTTATAACACACTTTAGCTTTTTGGATTTATCCTTACCCAATCTTCATAATCTCAAGATGACTACAGAAACTGCAGGGCTCAATTCTTGACATGAGAGTGTTCAAATAAAATTAAGTATGCCTCTGCCTTCTTTAAGTTTGAAAAATCGGTAAACATTTTTCAGAAGTCCCATAGAAAACTTCTTCTGCTGTCTTATTTGTCAGAATTATGAAGCATGCTCATATTTTTCAGCCCAAATCAATCAGTAGCAAGAGAAAGGGGACATTCAGTGGCAAGAAGAATGGAACTAAAATAACTGGCATGAAGTAGTGTTTCTTAATCTACACTGTGTATCATAATCACTTGAGGGACTATTATAAAAAGTAAAAAGACTTCCATAACTTCTGTTTGTTAGGGAGTGGGTTTGGGGAATTATATTTGTGTTTGTTTGTTTGCTTGCTTGCTTGCTTGTTTTTGAGACAGAGTATCTCTCTGTCACCCAGGTTTGAATGCAATGGCATGATCTCAGATCATTGCAACCTCTGCCTCCCAGGTTCAAATGATTTTAATATTTCAGCCTCCTGAGTAGCTAGGACTACAGGTGAGTGCCACCATGCCCGGTTAATTTTTGTATTATTATGAGAGATGGGGTTTTGCCATGTTGGCCAGGCTGGTCTTGAGCTCCTCACATCAAGTGATCCACTGACTTCGGCTTCCCAAAGTGCTGGGATTACAGGCATGCGACACCACACCTGGCTTGGAGAATTGTATTTGTCTAAAAATTTCATATAAATCTGAGGCAAATAAGCAGTTTTGACCAATTATACTCTCCCTGAACTGGTTATTATATTTCCTCACTTGAGGAACTCATACTACAAAAATTTTGAGTTCTCCAGTGGAGAAGAATGGAGGAATTAGCTCAGGCAAAAGAAAAACCTCAAAGTGCTATCATGGAGAATGTAGCAGGAGAAAAATGCCTTTGGGGAAAAAAATTTGAGAGGGAAAGATACATTAAATGGGGTAAAAGAAATAAAAGGAGATGATGTGGATGATGTGGAGGGTTTACCACCGAGCGGGTAGGGGGGATATAAGCCTGACAACAAACCTTGAAAGTAATTGCAAGAAGGAAGAATCTCCAATAATTAGAAAGAGTCTGATATTTTACAGCCTGGGAGCTAACTGGTGGTTGAGTCAGCATACATAAATCTCCAAAATCTTACTCCAGTGAGAATAAACCATCGCCTAAAAGCAAGGAATACACTAGCTATCCCTTCCATTTATGGCTTTCTTATTTTTTATTTTTAATTTTTGAGATGAATTTTCACTCTTGTAGCCCAGCCTGTAGTGCAATGGTATGATCTTGGCTCACCGCAACCTCCATCTCCAGGGTTTCAAGCAATTCTCCTGACTTGGCCTCCTGAATATCTGGGATTACAGGCATGTACCCACCCTACACAGCTAATTTTGTATTTTTAGTAGAGACGGAGTTTCTGCATGTTGGTCAGGCTGGTCTGGAACTCCCAACATCAGGGTGATCCACCTGCCTCGGCCTCCCAAAGTGCTGGGATTACAGGCAAGAGCCACCACACCCAGCCATTATGGCTTTCCTTCCAAGCATCAGCATGCACTTATCTGAGTACACAGCATGAATGATACGTGTCCTATCTTCTTTGTCTCTAAAATACATGCGTCCACACACCACTCTCCACAGTCCCTTTATTATCAAGGGAGAGGGAGTTGAATCCTGAAAGTCTAATGGGAAGGTGATGGGTATCTCATACCTCTTCCTGCATCTATACATGATGCGGTATAATTAAAACTTTCTGAACTGAGGCAGTGATTGATGATACCTCCATGAGGGTTAAATACTGGTTTATAATAGGACTGTTCTGAAAGCATTCAAACTTAAAATGTTTGTACAATTTAACATGAAAAAATTCAACAAAAATTAAGTGCAAAAGTTGGAGAGAAGTAAATTAGGAAGGAAAAATTGCTCAATAATCAGATAGTCTGGTATCTGATAGCCTAGAAGCCACAAAAGACAAACATGTACAAAATGAATAAATATGTGGGCAATGATAAATATTCAAGGGCGTATGAACAAAGGAAAAGATAGATCTTACAAATTATTCCCAGCTTTGCATGTGTGTGTAAAGAAAAAATGATAAATTATTATCAAAGTTAGTGAGGTTACAGTTATACATTTTTATTCTTAATGTCTGTCTATGCCTTTGGACATTTGTTTTTTATGCCCTTTTATATCTTGAATAATAAGAATTCAGACATGGTAAAGTCACAGTTGAAAATTGGTTTCTGATCATAAATATTCCTTTTATGCATTAAGAAACAGTGTCAAAAGGCATTTTGTTAATATTAAGATATGAAAATACTCAAAATCAACATAAGCTCCAAATCTAATGTGTAGAAAAGATATTAATTTTCCACCTATTCCATTTCTAGCAACTGTCTTAGGTTTTCCTTGTAATATATTTTGTTTCCACATTTACTGTTTTCACAGGAGGATACTGGTCTCATTTGAAGTATTTAGCCCTAAATCAATGTTATTTTAACAATTATATAAAGTAAACAATTTGCATATTTTCATTAAAAACATTCAATCCTTAAACAATTAAATTTTAAAATAAGAATAAAAACATGTAGAGGCATAACAAGATGGCCAAATAGGTCACTGATTGACCTCCCCTCAAGAACACACAATTGGATGACTATCCACATAAAGGAACATCCAATCAGGTGAACGATCATAGTACCTGGTTTTAACATCATATTATGGAAAGAAGCACTGAAGAGTGTAGGAACGAGTGTTGAATCACTTACATCACCCCATCCACATTCCCAAACAGTGGATGCATAGCACAGAGACGGAATCTGTTCTTGGGGGAGGAAGAACACAGCGATTTTAAGACTTTGCACTGGAGCTCAGGGACTCTCTGTCACAGCAGAAAGCAACAGTAGGCAGGACTCAGCTGCTGCCCATGGAGGGAGCATTTAGACCAGTCTCAGCAACTGGGGAATCATCCATGTCAACGTTCACAACCTGAGTTCTGGCAAGCCCCAGCACTGCAGACCAACGTGCTCTAGCGTCCTAAATAAACTTGAAAGGCAGTTTAGGTCACAAGGACTTCAATTTTGGGGCAAGTTCTCGTGCTGTGCTGGACTCAGAGTCAGCAGACATGGGGGGAACATGACTTAGTGAGACACCCGCTATAGTGGACAGGAAAGTGCTTGTGCCTTTCCTGCCTCAAACCCAGGCAGTGCAGCTCACAGCTCTAGAAGAGTGTACTTCCCTCCACTTGAGGAGAGAAGAAGGAAGAGTAAAGAGGACTTTGTCTTGCATCTTGGATACCAGCTCAGTCACAGTAGGGCAGGGAACTGGGCAGAGTTATGAGGATCCCATTTTAGGCCCTAGTCTCTGGACATTTCTAGACATGCCTTGGCCCAGAAGGGGATCTGCTCCCTTGAAGGCAATGATCCACTTCTGGCAGGATTCATCATTTGCAGACAAAAGAGCTTGTTGTCCCTGCAAAATCAGTGGTATCCAGGTAGGACCCACCCTAGGCTTTGGATGAGATTCTGAGATATCCTGGCTTCAGGTATGACCCAGCACCTTCCTAGCTGTGGTGGTTCTGGGGAGAGATTGCTTCTCTTTGAGAAAAGCAGAATGAAGAGTAAAGGGGACTTTATCTTTCAGTATAAGCACCAGCAGAGTCACAGAAGGGGAGGGCACAAAGTTGGCTCTTGGAGTCACCAGTTCTAAGTCTTGACTCTCAGACAGCATTTATGGACATTCTCTGGGCCACAGGGAAAATCACTGCCATGAAGGGAGAGTCCCAGGACTGGTTGCACTCAGTACAAGCAGACTGAAGAGGCCTTGGGCCTCGAATGATCATCAGTAGTAACCAGGAAGTACTCGCGGACTTGGTGTGGTGGTGGACATGGAGAGAGACTCCTCTGCTTGTGGGAAGGGAAAGAAGAGTGGGAAAAACTTTGTCTTGTGGTGTGGGTGCCAGCTCAGCTACAGTAGAATAGAGAATCAGGTTGAATCCAAGTTTTCTGACTCCAGACCCTGGCTCCTAGACAGTATCTTTAGACTCACCCAGGGCCAGTGGAACTGATCGCCCCGAAGGGAAAGACACAATCCTGACTGGCTTTGCAACTTGCTGAGTATAGAGCTCTAGGGCCTGAGTCGACATAGGTGACAGCCAGGCAGTGATTGCTGTAAGTCTTAGGTGAGACCCAGTACCGTACTAGTTTCAGGTTTGATCCAGCATAGTCCCAGGAGTAGTGGCCACAAAAGTGCTGTGTCACTTCTTCCTCAACTCCAGGTGGCTCAGCACAGGAAGAGAGTGACTCCATTCGTTTGAGAGAAATAAGAGATTAGAACAAGAATATCTGCCTGGTAGCGAAAGGAATTTGTCCAGATTTTATCCAAGACTGCAAAGGTGGTACCTCAAGAAATCTACAAGAACCATAGCATTACTTGGCTAATGGTATCCCTCAATGCAGATATGATGGCAGAGACAAAAATCTCAGATTGATAACCCCCAAGTCCCTCTGAATGCCTTGAAAGCCATTTCAAGAAGGTTATACACATACAATCTCAGACTGCAAAGAATAAAATAAGCACTAAACTTTTTTATGTCCAGACACCTATGAACATTCTCGAGCATCAAGCCCATCCAAGAAAGCATGCATTCACCAAATTAAAAAACACACTAGGCACCAATCCTAGGGAGACAGAGATATGTGCCCTTTCAGACAGAGAAATTCAAAATAGCTGTTTTGAGGAAATGCTACAAAATTCAAAATAATGCAGAGAAGATATTCAGAGTACTATCAGATATATTTAACAAAGAGATAAGAAGAATCAAGCAGAAATTCTGAAGGTGAGAAATGCAACTGACATGCTGAAGAATGCATCAGAGCCCCTTACCAGCAGAATTGATTAAGAACAAGAAAGAATTGGTGATCTTGAAGACAGGCTATTTAAAAATTCAGAGTCAGAGGAGAAAAAGATAGGGGTAGAAACTTCATTCAAAGGACTAATAACAGAGAACTTCCAAAACCTAGAGAAAGATATCAATATTCAAGTATAAGAAGGTTATAGAAGACTAAGCAGATTTAAACCAAGTTAAACTAACTCAAGACATGTAATAAACAAATCTCCAAAGAGAAAAATTAAAGAAAGGATCCCAAAAGCAGCCAGAGAAAAGAAACAGTACATATGCAATACATAACAATAACATAAAATGAAGCCCCAGAACATCTGGTAACATGTTTTTAGTGGAAAACTTAAAGGCTGGGAGAGAGTGGCATGACATATTTCAAGTGCTGAAGAAAAACACTTTTATCCTACAAAAGTGATGGCAGCAGCAGCCTGTCTGGAGTAGCCCCTGCAAAGATGGCAACTGCAGCAGGGGATGTGTAGCCAGGGTTGCATGGTCCGTGGAACCTGTAAGAGCTAGGAACAGGCAGGAGCCCCACCCGCTACTGGGTTGGCGGGGCAGGAGCCCATGTTTCCAGGTGCAACTGCATGCATTTGCTCATCTGCAGCTCTGTATCTAGGCATCCCTGCCCTCTTGGGAGCCCAGGAAGCCTTCCCTGCCACTGCATGCTCAGAAGTGCCTGCTGTCACTCCCTGGCCTCTTCCCACTCATGGTACCTGCTCTGATTTCAGAGCAAAGTTGAAGCTGAACCCTGGATCTGTCCTGACTCAGCTGGGTGTATGCACACTCAGGGCAGCTCTGACATGCCTGACACTCACCACCTTTGCCCCTCTGAAACTTTGGGAACCGATGATTGTGAGTAGGAGGCTGAGGGCACTCAGAGCAACTCAGGTGTGGGTCTGCAGGTGCCCCTTAGCCCCAAACAGCCGGGACACTGTGGACTGCATGTTGATGGTGCTAGGCAGACAGGCTTGTGGACAGAAAGGGGCAGGTCCCTGGTGAAACCTTATCTTTAAGTCAGGGACAGCTTGAAGCCTGGGGGCCTGGCTGCCAATTCCAGGTAGACTCCATGACCTGGAGGGAGAACTTATGGTGCTTTTCTTGGGCCCTCTCATGGCTGTGCATGAACCAATCATCATTCTCTTCCTTCCTTCTGAGCCCATAAAAACCCCAGATTCAGCCAGACTCACACAGACATCAGGACTACCAGCTGTGGAAAGGAACTATCCACCACAGGTCTCCCCTCCACTAAAGGCTGGAAACTAAACAGGACAACCTGCCTGCAGAAGGAGCTACCCACTTCAGGTCTCCTGAGAGTCTTCTGTCACTCAGTGCAGCTCCTCTCCACCTTGCTCAATCTCTAGTTATCCAAGTACCTCATTCTTCCTGAGCACAGGACAAGAACTAGGGATGCACCAAAGAGTAGGACTGAAAGAGCTGTAACACAAACAGGGCTAAACTTGCCTGCTGCTCACCACATTGCAGGTGACAAGAAGGAGAGATGAGCTGCAGCCCTTCGGGGTTCCCAGGCCTAAGGGCTCTCTGAGCCAGGGTTGTGACACTCTCTCCAGGGCTCTGTGATTCCTGGTATTTCTAAGCTTTCAAGTGCCACCATCTTCCCTGATGCCCAAATTGGAAGCTGCTTGCATTATGTCTGATCTAGCCACAGCCTTACATGGATCTGGTTCCTATACTGGTACCTGGAGCTAACTGGCCTGCCACAGCTGCCACACCTGGCTGTGTGCAGTGGCCAGCTGCCACACTTGCTCACACATCCATTGCCACTTCATACCTGCCTTGCCCTTGGCAGGCATGGGATCTTGGTTGGCAGCATAAGTCAAGCTCAGCCTTCCAGGTCAAGTGTGTGGAACAAGCTCAGAGGGTCTGAGCAAAACTTGGGCAAAAGTGCCACTGGCCACAGTTTTTCAGCTGAAAAAGCTACACCCTAAGGATCCTGTGACAATAGTGTATCCTGTCAAAATATCCTTCAAACACAAAGGAGGAGTAAATAATTTCCCAAACAAAAGCTGAGGAACTTCATCAATACCAGACCTGTCCTACAATAAATGATACAGAGAATTCTTCAATGTGAAAGAAAAAAGATGTAATGAGCAGTAAGAATTCATGTGTCAGTGCAAAACTAACTTGTAATCGTATATACACAGAAAACACAGAATAGAATAATACCATAATTACTAGTTTCAACTACTCATATCTTGATTAGAAAGACTAAAAGATGAACTAATCAAAAATAATTACTACAACTTTTCAAGATACAGAAAGTACAACAGGATATAACTAGAAACAACAAAAAGTCAAAAAGTAGAGGGAAGAAGTTAAAGTGTAATTTTCATTAATTTTCTCTTTGCTTATTGGTTTGTTTGCTTATGCAATCAGTGCTCAGTTGTCATGAATTTAAAATAATGAGTTATAAGATATTATGTGTAAGATTCATGATAACCTCAAATCAAAAAAGAAGCTATAACAGATACACAAAAAATAAAAAGCAAGAAATTAAAACATGCTACCAGAGAAAATTACCTTCACTAAAAGGCAGACAAGAAGGAAGAAACAAAGGAGGAGAAGACCAGAAAACAAATAACAAAATGGCAGGAATAAGTCCTTACTTGACAGTAATAACATTGAATTCTCGAAATCTTCAATCAAAAGATGTAGAAAGACCTACAGTGGCTGCTGAATAGATTTAAAAAAAAAAAAAAAGAGGTAATAATATGTTGCTTACAAGAGACATGCTGCTCTTATAAAGATACACATAAATTGAAGATAAATAGATGTAAAAAACAGTCTGTGCAAATGGAATCAAGAAAAGAACAGAAATAGCTATAATCATATCAGACAAAATAGCTTACAAGACAAAAACTATAAGAAGAGACAAGAATGTCATTAGGTAAGGATAAAGAGGTTAATTCAACAAGAATATAAGAATTATAAATATATATACACTCAACACTGGAGCACTCAGACATATAAAGCAAATACTATTGGAGATAAAGAGAGAGATAGACCTCAATACAGTAATGGCTGGGGACTTCAATACCCCATTGTCTGCATTAGACAGATCATCCAGACAGAAAACTAACAAAGGAACATTAGACTTAGTCTACACTGTAGACCAAATGCAGCTAATAGATATTTATAGAACATTTCATCCAATGGCTGTAGGATATATTCTCCACAGCACATGTATTAGTCTGAAGGACAGACCATATGTTAGGCCACAAAACAAGTCTTAAAGTTTTTCACTGAAATTAAATATACTATTTCTCTGATCATAATAAGATCAAATAAGAGGAAATCAATAAGAAGAAAAATTTCTGAAACTATAAAAACACATGGAAATTTAACAATATGCTTCTGAATGACCAATGGGTTAATGAAAAAATTAAGAAAGAAAATAAAAATTTCTTAAAACAAATGATAATGGAAGCATAATGTATGACAACCTATGGAGATACAGTGGAAGCAGTACTAAGAGGAAAATTTAAAGTGATGAGCTCCTACATCAAAAAAACAAAAACAAAAACAAAAACGAACTTAAGGAAACAACCTTATTATGCCTCATAAAGAGCTAGAAAAACAAGAGTAAGCCACACCCCAAATTAGAAGAGTAAAAGAAATATTAAATATAAGAACAGAAATAAATAAAATTTAAATTTAAATAAATGCCAATCAAAGAAACAAAAAGTTGGTTTTTTGAAAAGATAAGATTAACAACCTTTAGTCAGACTCACTAGAGACCCAAATGCATAAAATCAGAGATTTAAAGGATACATTACAAACATTACTGCAGAAGTTCAAAGGATAGTTAGAGGCTACTATGAACAACTACATGCCAATAAATTAATAAACCTAGAAGAAACTGATAAATTCCTAGATACAAGCAACTTAAGATTGAACCATGAAGAAATACATAATCTGAACAGGTCAATAACCAGTAACGAGATCAAAGCCATAATAAAAAGTCTTCTAGCAAAGAAAAGCCTGATATCTAATGGCTTTACTTCTAAATTTTACCAACCACTTAAAAAAGAACTAATATGAATCATACTCAAACTATTCTGAAAAATAGGAGAGGAGAGAATACTTCCAAATTCATTCCACAAGAGCAGTATTACCTTGATACAAAAGATAGACAAAGACACACCAAAGAGAAACAAAAAGTAAAAAGAAAAAGTGCAGGCCAATATCCATGATGAACACTGATGCAAAAATCCTCAGCAAAATACTAGCAAACCAAATTCAACAACATATTAAAAAGATCATTCTTTAGGACCAAATGATATTTATTCCAAGGATGCAACGATGATTGAACATACGCAAATCAAGCAGTATTATACATTATATCAACAGAATGAAGGATGAAATCCATATGATCTTTTCAATTGATACTGGAAAGGCATTTAAGGAAATTCAACATTCCTTTATGATAAAAACCCTCAACAACATGGGTATAGAAAAGGCATACCTCAACACAATGAAAGGCTTATACAACAGACCCACAGCTAGTATTAGGCTAAATGTGGGAAAACTGAAAGCCTTTCCTCTAATATGTGGAACTTGATAAACATGCTTACTTTCATGACTGTTGTTATACATCATACTGGAAGTCCCATCGAGGGGAATCAGACAACAGAAAGAAATAAAAGGGCCTCCAGATTGAAAGAGAATAAGTCAAAGTATCATTGTTTACAGATGATATAATCTTACATTTGAAAGAACCTAAAGACTATAGCAACACACTATTGAAGTCATAAATGAATTCAGTAAATTTGCAGGACACAAAATCAACATATAAAAATTAGTAACATTTCTATATTCAAACAGCAAACAATCTGAAAAAAAATCAAGAAAGTAATCTCATTAATAATAGCTACAAATAAAATAAAATATCTGGGTATTTACTTAAACAAAGGAGTAAAAGATCTCTACAATGAAAACTGTAAAACAATGGTGAAAGATATCAAAGAGAACACAAAAAAATGAAGATATTTCATGTTCAGAAAATGAAAGAATTAATATTGTTAAAATGACCATATTCCCCAAAGCAATCTATAGATTCAATGCAATCTCTATCAAAATACCAATGATATTATTCACAGAAATAACAGAAACAATCCTAAACTTTGTGTGGAACCACAAAAGACCTAGGATAGCCAGGGCTGTGCTGAGCAAAAAGAACAAAACTAGAGGAATCACATTACTTGACTTCAAATTATGCTACAGAACTATCATAACCAAACCAGCATGGCATTGGGATAAAAACCAATGCATAGACCAATGGAACAGAATAGAGAACCCAGAAGCAAATCTATACAACTACAGTGAACTCAGTTTTGACAAGAATACAAAAACATACATTGGGGGAAGCATAGTTTCTTCAATAAACGGTGCTGGAAAACCTGGATATCCATATATCTATGAATGAAAGTAGTCCCCTATCTCTTGCCATATACAATAATCAAATCAAAATGAATGAAAGACTTAAAATTAAGACCTTAAGTTATGAAACTACTATAATAAAACGTTTGAGAAACTCTTCAGGACATTGAACTGGGCAAAGATTTCTTGAGCAATGCCCATTTTTGCAGACAACTAAAGCAAAACTGAGTAAATTAGATCACATCAAGTTAAAAAAGTTCTGCACAGCAAAGGAAAGGAAACAATCAACATAATGCAGAGACAACAGACAGAATAGGAGAAAATATTTGCAAACTCTCTACCTGACAAGAGATTAATGATCAGAATATGAAAGGAGCTCAAGCGACTTCTTAAGGAAAATGACGACAACTAATAATCTGGCTAAAAATGGGTAAAGGGTTTAAACAGACATTTCTCAAAAGAATACATCAAGTGGCAAACAGGTACATGAAAAGTGCTCAACACCATTGATCATCAGAGAAATGCAAAACAAAACTACCATTAAATATCATCTCACCCCAGTGTGGCTTTTATCCAAAAGACAGGCAATAACAAATGCTGACGGGGTGTAGAGAAAACAGAACCCTTGTACACTCTTTTCAGGAATATGAATTGGTACACCCACTATGGAGAATAGTTTGGACATTCCTCAAAAGACAATAAATAGAGTTACCTTATGATCCAGCAATCCCACAGCTAGGTACATACAAAAGAATGGAACTCAGTATATTGAAGTAATATTTACACTCCCATATTTATTGCATCAGTATTCACAATAGCCAAGAATTAGAAGCAACCTAAGTTTCTATTAACAAGTAAATGAATAAAAGAAAATGTGCTACCTATACACAATGGAGTAATAATCAATTATGAAAAAAGTCACATCCTGTCATTTGCAACAACATGTATCTAACTGGAGGTCACCATGTTAAGTGAAATAAGTCAGGCACAGAAAGACAAATTTTGCAAGTTTTCACTTATTTGTGGAAACTAAAAATTAAAACAATTGAACTACTGGAGTTCAATGTGCTACTCATGGAGTAGCACAATGGTTATCAGAGGCTAAGAAGGGTACTGGGTGGTGGGGGCAGGTAGAATGAATAAGATCCGGTATTTGATAGCTCAAAGGGGTTACTATAGCCAACAATAATTTATTGTAGATTTTAAAATAACTTAAAAAAATGGATTGTATGTAACACACAGAAAGAAGGTAATGGATACCTCATTGGCTCTGATATGACTATTATGCATTGTATGCCTTTATCAAAATAACTTATGTACCTCCATAAATACATATACCTGCTATGCACCCCCAAAACTAAAAATTAAAAATTTCAACATGAAGTAAGCACTTACTGCTTTAAAAGAAAGGATATATGAAATAAAATATGTAAAAATGATAATGTAGATAAAGCTTAACATGCTGAAATATAAAAATGCATTAACTTAGTTTTATTTTCTAAAAACCAAAAGAAGAAAGAAAAGAAAAATAATTATATACAATATATTTACTATACTGTCATTTACACAAGTTTAATTTGGAAATATGTTTAAATATCCATTCAAGTGAATTTTGATATATTTTCTTGTGGAATTTTATGGAGTCATTTGTGAGACACTGTTACAGTGATTATGAGGGAGTGTTTTGGGGGTGACATAATTTGAATTGAAATCTGAAATGTTCTACTTACTAGATATGTGACCTTGACAATTTGTGTATCCCCTCTATACTTCAGGCTCTTCGACCCAAACCGGGAGAGAAAAGTTACATGCTGTTGCACGTGATGATAGAGTTACTAGTAGTGTTAGTCATGAAATCTACACTGAAAACTCACTTTTGTCTAGAAATTATGCTTCCTTTTATTTATTATTTATGCTAGAAAATATAAGGTGATCTGTCCATTAAATCTGTCTCAAGTTATGTAATAGACCTATTGAGATTATATATTTAATGTATAATATATCATATATGTAGCAAATTATAGATTTCAGTCTATGTCATCTCACTCTAGAAACCTTCATGCGTAATCACCATAACAGTGTCTCACATAATATATACATACAGAGTCATGTATTAATCTGATTATACCAGATATATATACTCTGATTATATCTGATTATCACAGACTACTTAAGGACAAATACAATGCTCATGACATAGTATTAAATTATTAAATGAACAAAGCAGAATGATGCAACAGATCATTGTTTTGCCAAAATTTCGTAAGACTTACTTATTGCTGGGCGCCATGGTTCGTGCCTGTAATTCTAGCACTTTTTCAGGCCGAGGCAGGTGGATCACATGAGGTCAACAGTTCGAGACCAGCCTGGCCAACATGGTGAAATCTCATCTCTACTAAAAATACAAATGTTAACCAGGTATGGTGGCAAGTGCCTATAATCCCAGCCCCTAGGGAAGCTGAAGCAGGAGAATTGTTTGAACCCAGGAGATGGAGTTTGCAGTGAGCCAAGATGACACCACTGCACTCCAGTCTGGGCAACAGAGCAAAAACTCCATCTCAAAAACAAAACAACAACAACAAAAAAACTGCCTTATTTAAGAATATCTATTTATCAACTACCTATGTTTCCATTTATTCTTTAGAACATAATGAAAGGAACATCATTTGAGAATGCAGAAATGAAGTTCAGTTGAAACATTGGTGGGATGCAGGTTCCTCTGTGTGTGTGTGTGTGTGTGTGTGTGTGTGTATTATCCTCTTTTTAAATTTTCCTTTATTAAGAAAATGTCAAGTGACATGTAGACATTACAATTTTTTGTCAGCGGTTAATGATAGCATTTATTTACCACACCTGTTTTTTTTTTTCCTTTTTTTGTAGAGATGGGATCTTGCCAAGCTGGTCTCAAACTCCTATCCTCAAATGATCCCCACTATTTTATGCTTAGATAAGTGATTGATATTTTATAACACACTAGTACAATGTAGTCTTTTTTTTGTAAAATGTAACTGGCACTGCATATCAATCAATCAAAAGGGAAAACAAAATATTAACAATGGAAAGACAGGGTTAAACATGACTTTTACTTTTTTATATAGCTCTTTTGAAGTGTAATTACCAAATTACCTGAATGAAAACATTTTATTAAATGCTGGCTCAATAAATAAAATTAAATGGAATTTTACAGTCGCATTACTAGGATAAGGAATATATTATATTTTGTGAAATACACACACATGTATAAGCACACAATGTATAGTGAGAAATAAGTCACGTTTTTTTTTAATTTTTTTTATGTTTCTGAATGGCTGTTTATCTTTTTTTTCTTTTTTTTTTCTTTTTTTATTTATTTTTTTTTCTTTTTTTTTATTATACTTTAAGTTCTAGGGTACATGTGCATAACATGCAGGTTT
>NW_012115888.1:661840-676968 GCF_000951035.1 Colobus angolensis palliatus | reverse complement strand
GTGTTTGTCAATATTCTGGGAAATCTTTGGTTTCACACAGACAGTGTGATGCAACAGCATTGGAATTAGTTTTAAAAGCCTATGATTTGCACACAATCAGAGGAGTATTTCAGACATTCAGACAAATCTCTAGGCTAAGAAAATTTTTCTCTCTTTCAGTTTCTCCCTATATGCAAACCTACATACCTACCCTATTTTCTCATAGTTCTATCCTGGATCTAACATCTATTCTTGACTAAATGACTCCTGTGATTTTTGTTTTTTTTTTTTTCAGTAGTCAAAAGCACAAACTTCTGTATCAAACATTCTCTTTTCTTTATACGGTCAGGTTGTTCTATTGCTTTCTGTTTCTTTTGCTTCTAATGAATCCTTGTCTTGTCATTGAATGAGAAGGATATCTCCAATTAAATGCTCTCATTAATTACCATTCGTGTTATGCTTAAAATTTGCATAACAAAAATGTATGCTTCAGTGATGTTCTTTCTTCAGTGCTCACCTTTCACTCCTTTTACTCCTACATGCATATATATGGAGTGTATGTAGGTATATATATATGTATAGGAATATATATGTATGTATGTACATGTAGGAGTATGTATATATATGTACATAGGAATTAAAGGAGTCAAAGATGAGTATATATAAAATATATAAAGATATATATACCTTTATAGATAATGGTCCTTTATATATAAAGGATCATTTGAATCAATCAGAAAAAAGTACTATCTATGATTGAGTGAAATTTCAAGACATAATTTTATGATATGGATATAATTTGAATTGATTCAAACTAACTCAGAGATGAATAAAATTATCAGCATTACAGTTAGTTCATTTTTTCAATTCAATTAGTTACGCAATGGGCAAAATTGTGTAGAAACAATTTAACTGTGTCCTTGGGTCGGGATCTTCTAGAGGTTGAAGCCAAAATGTTGGCTGCAATGAATTGAAGGCTGGATTGGAGCTGCAGGATCAGCTTCTAAATTTGCTCATGTACCTACCTTCCAGAGGCCTCCATCCCCCAACTTGTCAGCCTTTCTGTGTGGCTTCTCAGGCCAAGAGCAAGTGATACGAGTTAGAGTGAATGAGAGAGTGAAAGAAAGAGAATGCTCAAGATACCACTCCGCCTTTCATGGCCTAGTCATAAGTAAAATAAAGTCAGACATCACTTATTTTATATTAATAAAAGAATTTGCTTTATAAAGCCTTCACTCATTAAAAGGGATTGCAAAAGGACTTGAATTCCAAGAGGTAGGGATCTTTAGGGGTTATACTGAAAGCTGGTCACCACGCCAGGGACTTCTTCCTATTTACCAAAGGTATTGAATATTAACTTTTTATATTACACATATTTTATATGGCATTTTAAACTTTTTAAATACTGAACCACATATTTTCTTTGATTTTACATGTAATCATTTATTTTCTAAATAATGAGAGATTTTCTTTGGCTTATACATATATACATATACATATGTCATTATCTTTTATCCTCACGCCATTGCTTTGCTAATGATGCTATCTAATAGTGTAGAAAAAAGATAACAGTGAGAAACTTATTTGCTTTTTCCTTGATTTTACTGGGAGTTGCACCAATAGTTTACTATTAATTATGTCAGTGTGGGTATTTTTTTTTTGTAAATATTCTTTGTCAAGATTACTCTAGATCAAGAGTTTCTAGTTTATTGTTTTAGGTGAATAGGTGTTGGATACTTTTAATGCCTATTGAGATAACAATATTGTTGTTCTTATTAGTTTAGTCATCAAATATTTACTGAGTGGACATCATGGATGAAGCACTCTTTGATAACAGGGTAAAGTGAATAAAACTGTTAATTATCGTGCATAATAGGGTAAATAGTACATCACACTAACTTCTTATGAATTTTGCATGATATTTGTCCAGTCATAACACATATACATATAGATATATGTTCAAATTTGTTAAAGATGTCACTATTCACAAGATTTTTTTCCTTTAATATACAACTAGTTTGTAAAATCAGCTTGTTAGTCTCCAAAAATGTTCTATGTTCTTGATCAGTTGCTAGCAAATTATTTATTCCTTGGTTAGGTAGAACTCATTTGATAATTCTTCTGGATGGATCTTTAGCTGCTGTAGTGGCTAATTTTATCTGTCAACTTGACTGCCCAAACATTTCATGAAACATAATTCTGGGTGCGTCTGTGAGAGTGCTTCTGGATAGCATTAACATTTGACCTTCAGTAGGTGATAGGTAAAATCAACTATGGTACATCTATAACAGATTGCTACCCAGCAATAAAAAGAAATAATTGAGTGACAAATGCAACAACTTTTGATGGCGCTCAGGAAATTATTTTTAGTGAAAAGGTCGGTCTTAAAATATTACGTACCATATAATCAATTTAAATATCATTTTTGAAATGACAAAATTATAGAATAGAAAACAGATTCAAGGTTGCCAGGTATTAGGTATAGAAAGTGAGGGAAGGAAGTGAGGTGCTGTTGTAAAAGGATGCAGGAGGATACTTTGTAATGAAATTGTCCTGTATCTTGATGTGAAGATGATGTTAGCGTTGGGGAGAAACTGGGTCAAGTGTGTTTGAAGCCTCTGTGTATTATATTTTACATCTGCTTATGAATCTACACTTATGTCAAAATAAAAAGCTTTAAAAAGGATTTTAAGAAAAGGAATTAGTTTTCTGAATAAAGTAGATTGTTCTTCATAATGGGTGAACCTCATCCAATCAATTGAAGGGCTGAATAGAAGGAAAAGCTGATTTCTCTCCCCATTTTAGTAGTTCTCGGTGTTCATTGTTTCCATCTTTATGCCCAATTGTACCCAATATTTAGCTCTCACTTATAAGTGAGAATATTCTAAATTCTCAAAGGCAACTGCAATAAAAACAAAAAGTGACAAATGGGACTAACTAGCATTTCTGCACAGCAAAAGAAACTATCAACAAGGTAAACAGTCTATAGAATGGGGAAAAATATTCACAAACTCTGCATCCAACAAAAGTCTAGTAACGATAATCTAAAAGAAACTTGAGCAAATAAACAAGCAAAAACAAGTAAGTCCATTAAAAATTGTCTTCTCAAAAAAAGAAATAAAAATGGCCCAAAAACATGAAAAATGCTCATCATTACTAATGATCACAGAAGTATAAATCAAAACCACAGTTGATACCATCTCACACCAGTCAGAATGAGTATTATTAAAAAGTCAAAAAGTAACAGACACTGATGAGGCAGCAGAGAAAAGGGAACACTGTTGATGGGAATGTAAATTTACTCAACCACTGAGGAAAGCAGTATGGAGATGTCTCAAGGAACACAAAACAGAAGTACTGGTTGACCCAGCAATCCCATTACTGGGTATATACACAACAAAAGCAAATCATTCTACCAGAAAGGCACATGCACTCATCTGTTCAATGTGGCACTAGTCACAATACCAAAGACATGAAAAAAACCTATTTGCCCATCAATAGTAGACTGGATAAAGAAAACATGGTACATGTCCACCACGGAATACTAAACAACCATAAAAAGAATGAAATCATGTCTTTTACAGCAACATACATGCAGCTGGAGGCCATTATCCTAAGAGAATTCTGCAGAAACAGAAAATCAGATTCTACATATTCTCTTTTTCTTCTGCCTTTGGAAAGGTTTCTCTGGGTTGAAAGGGATTTTTATTCTAAATTAACGCCCCTAACAACAATAAAGCCTTTATGGGATGTAAATGCAATCTTTTATTCTTATTTATTGTATATTAAAGTAGCATTCCCAAATTGTAGAAGGAAGTAGGTTGCACAGGGGCGCAGGTAATGATAGATAGTCAGTTTTGCAATGCTAGAACTTTTTTTGTTGCTTGGATCAAGATTCAAACATATGGCTTAATGCATTGTGAATTTCTCTTCTCTTTTCCTCCTTTTCATCTAAAAGATTTCTTTTGTTGTTGTTTTTTATTTTTCTTTGCTGTCATGTCCCTGTCCTGCTCATGTTCAACACTGTTTTCTTTAGAATGAGACTTTCCTGAAACTCTATTTGTTTGGCATTGGATCCTAGATCTGAGGAGCTGTTTTACTAGATCCTCAAATTTCCTTCCCACTCACAAATGGATTGGAGTCTACAAAATGCCTCAGCATATCAGTTGCAGATCTTAAATTAGTAACCCCCACTTTCCAATGAGTACCTGTTAGGTCATGTGGAGTTTTCCCACCTGCAAGTGTCCAATTTGGCCATTTACTTCAGTCTTCTTTCTTCTGCAGAGCTTCTGACACCATGCGGGTCTTGACACCATGCAGCTTTTGGTGTCTGTGAATGTATGCATTATTTGTCAGTGGGTTTGTTTGCTTGTTTGTTTAATTACCTTAGTTACTCTGTTTTGGAGTGGGATAAGGGGAAATCAGGGAGATTAAAATATTTAAACACTAAGATAACACCAATTGTACCTGCCCAGTATCCTCATCAATAGTTGTATTTGGAAATTGGTGTCACTTTCTTCTAAAAATCAACAATTACTTCATATTTTATACCTTTCTCCTAACTTTTCCTTTACTGTCTTTTGACAGCGATGTTGTCTGTGTGTGTATAAAAGCTGAAGTCGCTCTGACTCCCCCGCTGCACCCCATAGGAAATGTGATTTTTATACCTGAGAGCAAGATTTTTACACCTGAGAACAATATTCTTAAAGTATTTTAAATGCACCTGGCCAATTTCTTTAATTCCATTCTGAAATTCAGGGATATCTCTATATTTTACATATTTTTTCCACTCCAAATATCTCATTTATTTGCTCTATTTAATATTTTTCTCTTCTTGCGTTATTATTTTCTTAAGCAGTTTTCTAGTTCACTGACTATGCTTTTGGTGCTAATGATTTAATTATGATTGTTCCTGATGTGATTTAAATCACTGCTGCTTTTTATTATTATTTAATTTATTTTCTGTAATCTCAGCTCATTTGTCATATCCTGCTGTGGTTTTATCAAAATTAAGATTGTTTTGCAATGTTTATGTGGTCTGTGTTAACAGATAGTTGTTAAAGGACGTGTTTTGTTTAAACTAAAATCCTGGTTTTTATACAAATATAAGTTGAACAAATGTCAAAAGTTTTAGTTTACTTGTTAATTAATAAGGAAACCAGTAATATGTTACAACTGGCTCAACAGAGATTTCAAAACACACACATTGTCACAAACACACACACACTCCATCAATTGTGCTGAAATAAATTTACAAACAAATACAAAATTTATAAAATTTTTCAAACATTGGAAAAGATCAGAAAGTATTGACTTAATGTTTTCTATTTTTTCAAAAAATTCCAAACACTTGTTTTACATTTTTTTCTGCTTTTTCGTTCTTCCTACTCTCTTTTCTTGTCTTAAAAATATGCATATATAAAAATAAATATTTCAATACACTATATTTTCTTATCATATATACATATTTAAGTATATATAAAACTATATATATTTAAGACAAGAATATATATAGTTTATTAAAATATTGATCTATGTATATATTTAAGACAAGAAAATAGATATGTATAGTGTATTCCATGCAGATTGGGATAGGAATTCATTAAATAATGATATTCTCTCTCCATATTTTATATTAATTACTAAAAATGTTTAGGTTGTTTTAACTGTGTTCTAATTTTATTTCATTTTAGTAGATTTCAGAGAGAGAGAGAGAGGAGGGAAAACCCCTCTACTTTTTTATCTTTTAAACCAATATCTAACTGGTTAAGCAGTCTCATATTGTAAAGATGGCGGCCTATACAAAGGTCTGCTTTCCATTTAATGTTTTTACAAAGCTAATTTTACCATTAGCTTTTTACTAGTCGTTAGAGGAACAGTCCAACTATTGAATATATGACCATGGCTTTTATTTCACCAGAAAATATGTAGTTTGCTAGAAACAATAAAAATTGCCTAAAGATGCTATTGGAGTTGAATCGGAACCTTTCAAGACTGCCTGTAAAAAATAGCCTTTCATTTAAAAATAATAATTATCATCTTATTTAAGTGATAGGTCTTTGGGATTTACAGCTTTGATTACTCCAAAAGAGGAAAAGTACCCTATATTATTTGGCATAGAGGGAATAATTCAAATTTTGAGATAAGGCATTACCTACTTCTTTAGCTGCTGAGTAAGAGTTGGGAGGGCATCTTGCATTTTGAAGGGGGCATAGAGATAAATACAACAGACTACCTTTCTCTAGAAGTGTACATAGTTATTTTATTTTCCCTTACCCACTCCAGCTTACAATTTCTGTTTGGTTCATGACTAGAAATATATTTACAGATTCACAGAGTCTACAGATAAAACAGATTTATTCAATTGCACTGCACATTTAATATCTGCTACACCAAAGTATTTATACTCTATCTGAGAAAAACACTCAAAGGAGTTGTTTAGAGAGCTTTGAATCACAAAGTTTTAGAACATTTGGATTATGTGGATTAAAAAAATTTTATATGTTCAATAAAATAAAATCCCAAAAGCCATTTTTCCTACCCTAAATAAATGTTTTCCAAGATTCATAAATACTTTTTAAACACAGTAATGTTACTATTACTCCTTTTACTATGAAGAAACACCTGCTAATTTTTTCAGGAGAAAAGGAAATAACTCAGGGTGATTTGGGATCATGCAGTAACAAATGAAAGCAAATAAAATGTTACTTCTTTGAAATCAAACGGTACAGCTGATTTACATACACACACACAACAAAAAATATTTTTTAAATCACATAAAATGTAATTTTTTTTTTTGAGATGGAGTCGCTCTGTCGCCCAGGTTGGAGTGCGGTGGCGTGATCTTGGCTCACTGCAAGCTCCGCCTCCCAGGTTCACACCGTTCTCCTGCCTCAGCCTCCCAAGTAGCTGGGACTACAGGTGCCCGCCACCACGCCTGGCTAATTTTTCGTATTTTTAGTAGAGACGGGGTTTCACCATGTTAGCCAGGATGGTCTGGATCTCCTGACCTCGTGATCCGCTTGCCTCAGCCTCCCAAAGTGCTGGGATTACAGGCGTGAGCCACCATGCCCAACCAAAATATAATTTATTACTGCAGAAGATTTAATATGCCTTGAAATATATGTTTTTACACTGCTCTTTTACACATCAGTTGGATTTAAAGTTCTACAGTTACATATCTGATTCTTAAAAACTTGGTACATTGAAAAAATTAGCCAGGCGTGGTGGCGGGTGCCTGTAATCCCAGCTATATGGGAGGATGAAGCAGGAGAATGGCATGAACCAGGGAGACAGAGCTTGCAGTGAGTCAAGACTGTGCCACTGCACTCCAGACTGGGTGACAGAGCCAGACTCCGTCTCAAAAAAAAAAGCTTTGTACATTTATTACATTCCACTTTGATCACTCATTTGAATTAAACAAATTGTTGTATTAGCAATACGTCTTTGATATCAGTAAAATAGAATCATATGGAAAGATACAGCTATAGGTTAAGAAAACACACACACGTGCATGCACACGCACAAATACACACACGAATACACATTCACTCTCACATTATTTAGTTTGGCTCCAACTCTACCACACAGCAGCAACAAAAATTGAAAAAGGGTGCCCAGGGTCATAATGAATACTTTATAGAAACAAGCTCTTCAGAATAGCATATGGTACTTTAATTCAAATGCACTCCAGGATGAGGAAAGCGCTTCACAATGGAGTATTAGGGAAAATGAATAGCTGTCTAGGGTTCTTTAAGTATAGGAAAAGACACTGGGATAAAAAAAATAAAGCTATACTGAAACACATGAGTTACGCTAAATGTATTTTTCCTGCTGGGAAAAAAAATGCCTACGGATATTTTAGTTTAATCAGTTACGCACTTAGCTACACTGGTAATCTTTTTTCCCTTTTTCCTTTTATTTCCTCTTTCCTTTCTACTTTCCTTTCCTCATTCCTTTTCTTTACCTTTTCCTTTCCTTTTGTCTTCTCTTCTCTCCTCTCCTCCTCCCCTCCCCTCCTCTTACCTTCCTTCCCCTTTTCTTTACTTTATTATTTTGTTTTCATTCTTCCTTACTTTTTAATCAGGCACACTTCCAGGTGCTAGAGATATAATAGCACCTACTTTCATGAGGCTTTTATTCTGTTGACCGATACCAAGATTTGTATTAATTCAATAATTTTAGACATAAAACTTCAATAGCATAAGGTGATATATTTAAATTTATTTCTGTAAAAAAATGTAAGTCAGGTTATAAGTAGTTATTTTATATTTCTAGTAATTATTTTTTTCAATGAAAAAATTAGGCTGATCTCTGTTCAATCAACCTGGCGTAGTTGCTATCAACTTCACTTCAGAAAAGCTCCATTCTACGTGAATGTGCTTAGTCTAATATACAGATGATGAGCCCTAATTAGAACTATCTGAGTATGAACTTTTCCAATCGTGGTGCTGAAAGTCATCCAGAAATGCAAGACAGAGATAAAGATTTTCAATCTGTTTAGGAGAAAATATAAGCTTAAAAACTTGAGAACTGACTGGGTATGTGGCTTGCTCTTGTAATCCTAGCATTTTGAGAGACCAAGGCAGGAGGATCACTTGAAACCAGTAGTTTGAGATCAGCCTGGGCAACACGGCAAGACGTTGTTTCTGCAAACAATTTAAAATACAATAATTGAGCCAGGTGTGGGGGTGCACACCTGTTGTCCAAGTTACTCAGGAGGCTGAGGCAGGAGGATTGCTTGGACCCAGGCATTCAAGGCTGCAGTGAGCTATGATTGCACCATTGCACTTCAGGCTGCACTGCACTCTAGGGCAACAGAACTAAACACTGTGTAAAAGTAAAAATAAATTAATTCATTAAAAATTTGAGATGTGACAAACCACATAGAAAAAATAATCTAGGTCTAAGTTTTTATGTGGACACTAGGCTGCCTGCATAAAGATCACCTATTTTTATGGTCAAAATGCAGATGCCTAGGCCCAGACCTGGATTTATATAAACAACATTCCTAGTAAGTTTCCTAGCCATGTTAAGTACTGAGAACCATTGAGGTAAATTCTAGGGAGCTGTTAACTGCATTAGAAGAATTTCTCATGTGTGGCAAACAGATCTATAAATGAACTTCAAGGACTTACCAAGAAGTCTTCCAAGATGAAAGTCCTCAGCATGCATGCTACATGCAGGATGGCTCTCCAGGACATTCCTTCATGTCCAGTAATTGTCAAGGCAAACACTGAGCTTGCAGCTCTGGGGTTTTCTATGAAATAGCAGAACTTAGGAAATTAACAACAATTCCTTTTATATCTGGGGAATTCTAAGATCTTTCTGGTGTATTACATTTTACAGATTTCTTCTATATCTTTCAGGATAGACAGCTGGATAGATTCCTGCCATTTAAATGAGATTTTTGAGAGAAAGTGCATATATATTTTGATAACTGAACTTAAAACATATTGTCATTAGTATGATCAGTAACAGTAGTACTTCTATTATTTACAATCGCTGGGAAAATGTGGTTCATTATTGTAATCATTAGACAATTCAAAAAAGGTTTTGTGTTAGTTCATTTTCACAGTGCTGTAAAGATACGACCTGAAAGTCAGTAATATAGTTTGTAAACAAAAGAGTTTTAATTGACACAACTCTACATGGCTGGGGAGGCCTCAGGAAACTTACAATCACGGCAGAAGGTGAGGGGGATGCAGGCACATCTTACCTGGAGGCAGGACAGACAGCACAAGAAGGAAACTGTCAAACATTTTTAAAACCATCAGCTCTTGTGAGAACTCACTCATTATCATGATAACAACATGGGAGAAACCATCCTCATAATCCAATCATCTCCCACCAAGCCCCTCCCTCGACATGTGGGGATTATAATTCAAGATGTGATTTGGGTGCAGACGCAGAGTCAAACCATATCAGTGGTGCACCCATCCATATCCTAATTTTGGAAATGTATATAGCCGTTTGTTTTTCCTTCTCGGTTTAATAAAATCTCAACTCTTTATAAGTAGACCAGAAAAACATTTATCAGGTTATTGTAACATTTATATTGTAACATACAAACAATACCTAGAAAACTAAAGATAAAACACTTCTGGTCTTGACAATATTGTGCCTAGAACACACTTTTTCATGATACTAGTCTTTGCAGTCATCTTTGGTTAGGCAATTGATCTCAAAAGTCTGTAGGAAAAGATAACAGTGGTTATGGTTTTGCTAATCAATAAGCAGTATTGAAATATCAATCAATGTCCAATCTGGTAATTCTTCAGCTGATTTGTTCCTTTGTAAAGTATTTGCATACAATATACATTTCATGTCTTTATCTGTTGGCAGCACATAATATTGTTTTCCAAATTAGCTGCCAGTAGTTAATTTTGCTATTGGCTGAACTTCTGGAAATGGTTTATCTGGGTTTACTTGCCACTGACCATGGCATTTCCAGAAATAATAGAAAAAATATGTCAAAAATGTCTACATAACTATAAATTGTGGCTCTTCTATTGGTTGAGAAAGAGCTAGAAAGATGCTAGGAAACAAAATTTAATGCATTAGGTCTTCATCATAATTTCTAGAAATTGATTTTATCTCTACTACAGGACTTTATTCTTCGTAGTTGAAGGCAGATAGATATTTTCCCAGGAAGTAGAAACTTAGGTATGTGCTGAAGTCAAGCCTCTTCTAACAGAGCCATAGTCATATCAATACATAGCAATTAAGAGATCTTGGACCTAGTTTTATTATCTTATAAGTGTGACTTCAACAATTAACAAAACACACACACACATTTTTGTCTTTTTCCCCAGGCAATATTACATCTTATTTGTTGCAAAATTTACCTGATGTTGCCACGAAAGAGACAGAAAATACTAATGGTTGAAGGAGCACTTTGGAGAAAATATCTGTTTAAAGTGCAAAATGACATCTGATAAATACATTAATTGAAAGATTAGGGAGGAGGCTGGACGATGGGATATTAAATTAGGAGTCAATAGAATGCTTGCTCATACCATTTGAATGCAATTTTAGATTATTTTGCAAATAAATATGAAAAATAAATGTAATATCAATGTCTTAAGATTATTTTTCACATTTTAGTATTGCTGCATTGATAACAACTCTACAAATATGCCAACTAGGTGTTGCCTTCTTAAAATATACCATTTGACTTCCATTGCAAATTCTGGAAATGTTGCTAAGACTAGACACCGATGCTTTTGGAGATCTTTGAAGAAATCTGTTACAAACATTACTTAATAAGAGAAAAAAGTATTTGGCCACTACTTGGCAAGGGAAGAACGTAAATATTTATCTACTGTGAAGTATTTGAAAAATGATAATTTCCTTTGAAAAAAATATTTTAGTTATCAAAGATAAATTATTACACATAGAATCAGATCCTTTATGCTATTTGTTTATCTTATTTAGATGTAATAATTTATAATAGCAAACTTAACAATGAAAAGCATATTCAAAATAAGAAAATGTTCTACAAAAATCATACATATCTGTATTTTATATTTTGGTATGTCTCTCAAACAAATATCATACCCTATATACAGGTTTTAACAGATTGTTCTCCTAAGATCATATCAAGGATATGTATATAACTTTCAGAATGTTAATTTTAATCACTGCATAATGTTCTTTTTTATATTTATCATAACTTGTTTAAATAATTTATCTTGACTCTATACATCTGTTTGCAAACGTTTTCTCCTATTGTACATAATAACATGATAATCACAATTTTAAGAGGTTTTGGCCCTTACTTTCTGATAATCACCTGTCTCAATGCGCATGCTCCCTGCCACTGCCTTACAGATATGGTTTGATTATTCACAATCTCTCACCAAATGAGACCTGTGTCCAGGGTACTAGCTTCTCCTGTCACTTGGGCTTATGCTAAAGATGTGAAATTTGGTGTAGAAGCCTGAGCCTTAATGCTTCAAGTTATACGATTTGAAGCCTATGCTGTAGCTGTTACAATGGAGCCAAAGAGAAGAATAGTGATTATTGAACAGAGTTGGGGAAGTCCTAAAGTAACAAAATACAGAGTGATTTTTGCACACTCAATTAACTTAGAAGCTAAATATGAAAATATTGGAGCTAAACCTGTTCAAGATGTTTCCAATAACAGAAATGAAGAGGTTGGGGATTGCACCACCACTGCTACTGTACTGGCATGCCTTATTGTCAAGGAAAGAGAAAATTAGCAAAAGTGCTAATCCAGTGGAAATCAGGAGACATATTATGTTAGCTATTGATTCTGTAGTTGCTGAACTTAAGAATCAGTCTAAACCAGTAGCAACTCCTGAAGAAACTGCTCAGGATGCTACGATTTCTGCAAACAGAGAGAAAGAATTTGGCAACATATTTCTTATGCAATGAATAAAGCTGGAAGAAAGGGTGTCATCACAGTAAATAATGGAAAAACATTGAATGATGAACTAGAAATTATGGCAGGCATGAAGTTTGATCAAGGCTGTATTTCTCCATACTTTATTAATACATCAAAAGTATATTATACTGTAAATAATAGTATGTGAATTTCAGTATATGTATGTTCTATTGAGTGAAAAGGAAATTTCCAGTGTCCAGTCCATTATACTTGGTCTTTAAATCACCAGTGCTCACTATAAGCCCTTGGTTTTAACTGCTGAAAATATTCTTTTGAATAGTATAAAAGTTGGTCTTAAGGCCGTAATAGCCAAAGCTCCAGGTTTTGGTGACAATTGAAGGAACAAGCTTAAAGATACGACTACTGCTATTGGTGGCAAAGTGTTTGAACAAGAAGGGTTGACCCTAAATCTTGAAGTTGTTCAGCCTCATGACTTAGAAGAAATTGGAGGAGTCATTGTGACAAAAGATGATGGTACGCTTTTAAAAGGAAATCATGACAAGGCTCAAATTCAAAAGTATATTCAAGATACTCCTCCAGTTAGATGTCACAACTAGTGAATACAAAAAGGAAAAACTGGGCCAGGTGCAGTAGCTCACGCCTGCAATCCCAGCACTTTAGGAGGCCAAGGTGGGCGGATCATGAGATCAGGAGATCGAGACCATCCTGGCCAACATGGTGAAACCACGTCTCTACTAAAAATATAAAATTAGCTGGGTGTGGTGGTGTGTACCTGTATTCCCAGTTACTCAGGAGACTGAGGCAGGAGAATCGCTTGAACTAGGGAGTCAGAGGTTGCAGTGAGCCAAAATTGAGCCACTGTACTCCAGCCTGGTGGCAGAGTGAGGCTCCATCAAAAACAAAACAAAACAAAACAAAACAGAAAAAAAAAAGAAAAACTGAATGAAATTCATACCTGGCAAAACAGTCAGATGAAGTAGCTGTGCTGAAGCTTGGTGGGATGAGTGATGTCAAAGTCAATGAAAAGAAGTTACAGATACCCTTAATGCTACAATAGCTAGTTTTGAAGAAGGTATTGTTCTGGGAAGAGATTGTTGCATTGCTTTGGTGCATTCCAGCCTTGGTTTCATTAATAAAGTTAAAAAGTTGGCATATATATTATTAACAGACCACTCAAAATTTCTGCAATGACTATGGCTAAGAATGCAGACGTTGAAGAACCTTTGAAAGTTGAGAAAATTATGCAATGATTCTCAGAGGTCGGTTATGACATTATGCTTTGAGATTTTGTGAATATGGTGGGAAAAGGAATCACTGGAGAACCACCTTAGTGGATGTTGCTGAAATGGCTTTGACTACAGCAGACGGTGTAGGGACAGAAATACCTAAAAAAGAGAAGGACCCTGATATGGGGGCAATGGGAGGAATGGGAGGTGGTATGTTCTAACTCCCAGAATAGCACTTCACCATTATGAATAAACTGTGGCAGAAAGCTCAAGGCAGTGTTTCTAACCAATAACTTCAGAGAAGTTAGTTAAAGAAAATGATAGGAGAAAAGGCTGGCTGATGTTTAAGAAATCACTGTAATCACCAGTGACTATTTTTGTTGACAATCTATGATGGTCTATTGCTGTCATTGTCTGTAAGATAATTTATTTTGAATTTTTGAATAAAAATATATTTGTACATTCCCAATATTTGTGGCAAGAGCCATTTACCAATCTATTGCTTTCAACTTAAATAACTGAGGCATTTTTACTAGTATTCTGTTAAAGTCAGGATTTTAGTGCTTGCCATCATTAGATTGGAAGTTAAGAAGCAGCCTTTCTGCAGACAGTAAGAACAATGGTGTTTAAATTAGAGAAATATATGATTAGGTGACAACCTTTGTATAAAAAATTTGTTTACAGTTTATAAAAATGAAGTTTTGCAGCCACCTTATATTAGATCCTTTAGATAATTTATTGAAAGCACAATGCCTGATAAAAGGTTTATAACAAATATTTCCAAATTACTCTTCAAAGAAGGGAACAGCAGACAAGAAAATCTTAGAAACAGTAGAGTTGGGATGCTGGGGTGAGGGGATCACCTGAGGTCAGGAGTGAGACGAGCCTGGCCAACATGGTAAAACCCTGTCTCTACTATAAATAAAAAAATTAACCAGACACAGTGGCACACGCCTGTAACCCCAGCTACTTGGGAGGCTGAGGCAGGAGAATTGCTTGAACCTGGGAGGCAGAGGTTGCGGTGAGCCGAGATCGCGCCATTGCAGTCCAGCCTAGGCAACAGAGTGAGACTCTGTCTCAAAAAAAAAAAAAAAAAAAAAAAAAAAAAAAAAAAAAAAAAAAAAAAAAAAAAAAAAAAAAAGAAAACGGAAAGAAAAGAAGAAGAAAAAAGAAACAGTAGAGTTGTTTTTCAAAAAGTTAATTTTAATAAAAGAAAAAAGTGAGACATATTTAGTTTTAGTATATTTTCTAAATACAAAATAGCCATTATTGATTAATTTATTTAGTTCTTTTTATTGGATGATATTTTGAGTTTCCCAGAAAATGAAATCTGAGGCAGGGACCTTCAGTGCTATTAGTGCACTAATCATAGAGAATGCAGGGAAGGGGTCAAAGCACTAAGGCCCAGTACTAAGTGATTAATTATTAAAGTCACAGGTATGTACCATATTAGCTATACATAGTGTTGGAACCGAACTCTCGATTCCCTCCTGGGCAGGGGTCGTCGCGAAGGATCACCGACACGAAGTTCACAGCAGAGAGTTATTTATTAC
>NW_012115888.1:631039-653210 GCF_000951035.1 Colobus angolensis palliatus | reverse complement strand
CCACAACAAGTGGGAATTATGGGAGTAAAATTCAAGGTGAGATTTGAGTGGGGACACAGGCAAACCATATCATTCCACCCGTGGCGCCACCAAATCTCATGTCCTCACATTTCAAAACCAATCATGCCTTCCCAACAGTCCCCCAAAGTCTTAAATTATTTCAGCATTAACCCAAAAGTCCACAGTTCAAAGTCTCATCTGAGACAAGGCAAGTCTCTTCCGCCTATGAGCCTATAAAATCAAAAGCAAGAGAGTTATTCCTAGATATAGTAGGGGTGCAGGTGTTAGATAAATACAGCCATTCCAAATGGGAGAAATTCACCAAAACACAGGGGTTATGGGGCCTATAAAGGTCCAAAATCCAGTGGGGCAGTCAAATTTTAAAACTACAAAATGATCTCCTTTGACTCCAGGTCTCACATCCAGGTCAAGTTAATGCAAGAGGTGGGTTCCATGTTCTTAGGCAGCTCTACCCTTGTGGCTTTGCAAGCTACAGCCTCCCTGCTGGATGCTTTCATGGGCTGGCATTGAGTGTCTGCGACTTTTCCAGGTACACAGCGCAAGCTGTCAGTGGATCTACTGTTTTGAGGTCTAGAGGATGGTGGCCTTCTTCTCAGAGCTTCACTAGGCAGTCCCCCATTAGGGACTCTGTGTGGGGTCTTTGACCCCACATTTCTCTTCTGCACTGCCCTAGCAGAGGTTCTCCATGATTGTCCCCCACCCACCTGCAGCAAACTGCTTCCTGGCCCTCCAGGTGTTTCCATACATCTTCTGAAATCTAGGCAGAGGTTCCCAAACCCCAGTTATTGACATCTGTGCTCTCACAGGCTCAACGCCACTTGGAAGCAGCCAAGGCTTGGGGCTTGCAACCTATGAAGCCAGAGCTCAAGCTCTACATTGGCCCCTTTCAGCCACAGCTGGAGCAGCTGGGACACAGGGCACAGTACAGGGTCCCGGGGTCTGGCGCACAAAATAATTTTTTCCTAGGCCTCTGGGCTTGTGATGGGAGGGGCTGCCATGAAAACTTCTGACATGCCCTGGAGACATTTTCCCCTTTGTTTTGGGATTAACAATTAAGCTCCTCATTACTTATGCAAATTTTTGCAGCCAATTGAATTTCTCCTCAGAAAATGGATTTTTGTTTTTCTATCACATTGTCAAGCTGCAAATTTCCCAAACTTATAAGCTCTGCTTTCCTTGTAAAACTGAATGTTTTTAATAGCACCCAGTTCACCTCTTGAATGCTTTGATGCTTAGGAATTTCTTCTATCAGATATCCTAAATCATCTCTCTCAAGTTCAAAGTTCCACAAATTTCTAGGGCAGGGGCAAAATGCTTCCAGTCTCTTTGCTGAAACATAACAAGAGTCACCTTTGCTCCAGTTCCCAAAAATTTCCACATCTCCATCAGAGACCATCTCAGCCTGGAGTTTATTGTCCATACCGCTATCAGGCTTTTGGTCAAAGCCATTCAGCAAGTTCCCAGGAAGTTCCAAACTTTCTCATATTTTTCTGTCTTCTTCTGAACCCTCCAAACTGTTCCAGCTTCTGTCTGTTACCCAGTTCCAAAGTCACTTCCAAATTTTTGGGCATATTTTCAGCAACATCCCACTCCCAGTACCACTTTACTCTATTAGTCCATTTTCTCACTGCTGTTAAAGACATATCAGAGACTGGGAAGTAAAAGATATTTAATTGGACTTACAGTTCCACATGGCTGAAGAGGCCTCAGAATCATGGTGGACAATGAAAGGCACTTTTTACATGGCAGAATCAAATGAAAATGAGGAAGATGCAAAAGTGGAAACCCTGATTAAACCATCAGATCTCGTGAAATTTTTTCACTACCACGAGAACAGTATGGGGGAACCACTCCCATGATTCAAATTATCCCCTACCGAGTCCTTTGCACAACACATGGGCATTATGGGAGTACAATTGAAGATGAGATTTTGGTGGGGACACAGCCAAACCATATCAGCATAACTGTTTGCCATTAATGCCCTTACCCTCCCAAGTATCATATGAGTAGGTATCTAGAGGTTCCCATAATGGCATCAAGAGTGAATTTCAGGAAATGAGGCAAAGAGATGTTGTACCAACATGAGGTCAGGCACAATCAGGTTGCATCTGTGTCCACAGAGGGGTGACCCCGCAAAAATATGTACAAAATGCTATATTTAATGTGTCTGATTCGGTATACTGGTTGTGCCATCAGGACCATACCCATTTTCTCCAAAATATTAGGCTCTCATGTTGCAATATAGGGATTACATATCTATCAGAATAAGAGGTCCTGACCTTTTTCTTTTTTTTTAACAAAAGTGGAAGAAAAAGTTCAATAAAAAACATTTCCTTTTAAGTGGTAGCCATATGCAATAACTAAAAGCCTTCAGGCAAGCTACATTCCCTATTATTGCAACTGATCACAGATTGTAGTAATATCCATTATCTTTTTCCTCCTCTGCTACAATTTCTAGATTACCCTCTGTAATGGTTAATATTGAGTGTCAACTTGATTGGATTGAAGGATGCAAAGTATTGTTCCTGGGTGTGTCTGTGAGGGTGTTGCCAAAGGATAATAACAGTTGAGTCAGTTGACTGGGAAAGGCAGACTCACCCTCAATCTGGATGGGCACAATCTAATCAGCAGCAGCAAGGTCAGAATAAAGCAGGCAGAAGAATGTGGACAGACTAGACTGGCTTAATTCTCCAGCTGACATCTTTCCCACGTGCTGGATACTTCCTGCCCTCGAATGTTGGACTCCAGGTTTTTCAGCTTTTGGATGTTTGGACCTTTGACCACAGACCAAAGACTGAACTGTCTGCTTCCCTAGTTTTGATGCTTTGGAACTCCTGCTGGCTCCCTTGCTCCTCAGCTTGCTGATGTCCTACTGTGTCAATATTCCGTAATAAACTCCTTTATATGTACATCTTTCCTATTAGTTCTGTCCCTCTAGAAAACTCTGACTAATACACCCTCAGACTTAGTGAGCAATTAGTTTGGTCTGAGCTGCTTCCTGTTACGGATATTAAGACCTTAATCCCACAAGAGACAAAATTCTTTGTTACCATGATCGTAAATGGGCATATTTTGAACCTTCCTCAAAATGTCCAAGGAACGCATGGAATGTAAGTTTCTTTGGCTTGTCACCTATTCCAGGTTTGAGTCTCACATTTTTTTTTCCAGAATACCTTGACTTTGATAAAGGAGATCTGTGAAGACTTCACAAGGTCTGCCACTTTTATATTTTGAACTTTGGCCTGATTTTCAGAACAAACTTTTCTGTGGTTACAGAAGATCATAATCTGCTTTAAAGTTACCTTAGAGACCTTATGTTCTCCTCAGTATGCATTTAGTTGAATGTTGCTGTTCTGAGCCTAACATTTTAATTTTTAAAAATATTCCAATCAGTGAAACAAAGTCAGCTTTTCATCTTTACTTATTTTTCCAATACAGGTCAAGTGCCCAGGAAATGAGCATCACAATGGCTTACTTTCCTATTTACACCATCCTCATTAAGCACAAGTTAAAATCACAGTAGCTGTATTACATTGAATGCCAGACTTTACCACCACACACGTACCTCCTTCACACATTAATTACTAAAATGTTTAGCTCAGCTTCTTAGTAATTCATGTGCGAACTCTGATCCTTAGGATCTACTTTCTAGGGCCATTTGTGGTTTCAACTCTCTTCACATAGGTTATCTACAAAGTAGAGTGTGAAGTAGAGGACTTACATGCTTTTCTTTTACTTATTAAGATGTATAAATCCAAGGAGGAGTAAGGACGAATGATACAATGTTGAGCTGTTTAATATCTTGCTCTATCCCAAAGAACCTGAAGAAAATGCACTTTGGAACTCTCAACTGAAATAAATTCTAGGACAAGAAGCCTAGGGTACTGACATATAGCAAGGCATGTCAGGTGGTGAGTAGGTAAAGTAGACTGGAGCCCATGTAGAGTGGCTTACTACAGCAACATTTGGATTATGAGAGGGAGGCGGGGAAAGGAGATCAGAAATGGTACAAAACAGGTGTCCCATAAAGTGGTTTTTAAGTTACAGAGTTCTACATTACAGAACCAAAAACTAAGTTGGATTAGATGATAATGAATCTTACCAATATTTTATTAAAATAAATTTAAATCTCATCCTAAGGCATTCTCCATGTGGGATGGATGGAGTGAAACAGTTCTATAAATGCATTATTAAAAAACTTTCAAAATACCTGTGAAGAAAGATGGCTACAGGGAAGATTTTATTAAAAAGTATAGTTTCTATACACATTAGAATAAGTTGCACCAAAGAAAGATAGCAGGCAAAATGAGAACAAAAGAAGGACATTATACATAAAAAACCTTGTAAAATAGTAAAAAGTTTATAAGAGTAGACTATATTATAAAATAGTGTTATGTTAAAAAATTCAATAATCCAGCCAGACTACTAATTTAAATTTTTCTTTTGTAAATGAATAACATTAAAAAAAAGAGCGAAACTCCTCCACATTTATAGTACTTAAGAGCAAAATTAGATATTACACATTGTGGGACTAATTGTGTTTAGATTTAATCAGTGTTAAATAATGAACATTAATAAGGAGATAAAATATCACTTTTTGAATTGTATTCTTATGGCCATGCTTTAACTCTTTACTATCCCCCTACTTTGACTGTATGTTTGCCAAAATTATTAGATTTTTTGCATAACATTAATATTCTACTTCCAAAAATAAATACAATAGAAAAATTTAAGCAAATAGGTAAGTCAAAATAAAAATGTTTCTACAAATGTGCATGTACAGACAAGCATGGCAGAAAAGAAAGCTTAAAGAGGAGAAAATTCTCATCTCCGGGACCACCCTGGATGGTTCTGTGTAAACCACGCACAATTGACTAGGATTCATTTGTTCATGAAGTCGAATAATCTGTTTATCCTATTTTTGAAGCAACATATTATATGATTAAATGTTAATCATATAATTATGTTTATATGATACTGCTCTCTAAAAAATTCTGTTACAGCATAATTTATATCTTATCGTTAAAATTTCAAAAACCATTTGTTAGTCAGAAGATCTCTCCAGATCTTATTTCATACTTTATCACATGGCAATACTACATATGTCAAACAAAAGAGTTATATCTCTATCTCTATTACAATCCTAACCAAAACCTGCCTCACACTTATTTATAGGAGAGTCGAGTGGGGACATTCTAAATCCTTCACTGTACTTTAAACACAAACATCACTGGGATTTAAAGATATAATTTGATGTAAGTTTTTACCAATTAAATGTAAATTCCTGTGGAGGGATCATAATATTATTTTTTCTCCTTTATTAATCATTAAAAATAAAGTTCCCTTACTATACAATCTTTCTAAATAAAGGTTTTCACCATCCTTTGCCACAATACAGTCAAGTGATTTCAGCTAATAACTCACATATATCTCATCTAGAATGTTGGATGTAAATTATCACCATTAATGATGTAAGTGACATATTAACACAAAGAACACAAACAAATTAAAATGAGAAGACACATTTCTTGGAGAGAAAGCATTATTGAGGCTGTTAGCTAAGTCCCATGGGAGACAGTGAAGGAAGAAGACACATTTCATAGAGAGAAACATGTTTGAGGCTGTTAGCTAAGTCCCAGGGGAGAGAGTGAAGGAAGGAAAAAAATGCAGAAAAACAGTTAAGTGAGAAGAAAAAGTAGTTATAACAGAGTCAAGGGAAAAGAACAACCAAAGCAGGTAGGACAGTAGCATCTGGATTCTCTCCCCTGAGTATCTTAACCACGTATTAAAATATAAACGTTTGAGCTAATGGTAACAATTATTATTTGACTCCAATCATTTCAGGCTCTGTTTCTCGCCTCTTTCCCTCAAAGTATTAACTCTGTTAGGTTGTCTCAACTTCCACTATTATACACTCACTCATTTATACATTTAAAGCCTCTGGACTATTTTTCTTCCGTTTAAGTTTCTCTCTCAATATAGGCATAGAAAGAGCTCACCTTTGTGCCTAATTTGGAACAGTTTCATAGGTGGCTTCTCTTCTAGGTCCCTGAATGTTGGGGTCTTAAAAACTTGTTTATATTAGTGAGGTTAGCATGAGTGGCTTCCTGGACAATCCTCACCTCCCTGTCACTCCATTGTTTGAATGATCCTGCCCACAGTCCAGACGTGTTGCGAGAAAGATCCACATCCATCAGGGATTGTTGTCCACCCCGATGCTGTGCGTTTTGAGAAGAAAAGATTCCTTTCTCCCACTCTGATCCAGGTCTAAATAGATAATAGGTAGAAGCTTTAAGGCTTAGGGCGCCTGAAAATCGGACACAGACTTTTTATGTGGCAAGTGACTTGTTTTTCTAAGACCACCAGAGCGAGCACAAAAGAACCAGCAAGTAGGCAAAGGTAAGGAGCAAAACTGCAAGTTTATTTTGGTCACCTAGCTTCAGGGGAAGAAGGTGGGTAGGGAGAAGTCTGTCGGCCTCCGGCAAATGAGGCCAACAGAGTCGCCCGTGGCGCTCTCGGACGGAATTTCCACAGTCCCCACCGCAGTGGGGAAGCTGGGAAGTCCCTGGGACCTGCGTCCAGAGCGGCTTTTCTAGGAGTGGGAGGGCAATAGGCGGGGCACGGGCGTGTCAGGGGCGTTCTGCAGGTGCGACCAGGTAAATCTTGGTCTCTTCGGGTTGACGTCACCTGGCGCATGCCCAGTTGGTCTGCACCTTCCCTGGTTGCCGGCTGCATTTTTGCGCGCAGGGGAAAAGTTGGGGGAGGGATGAAGAACCCGGAAGTGCACCATCTTGCCTCCGTTCGTCCAAACAGCAAGGACTGAAACTCATGGGAAAACATAGTAGCTGTGAAAAAGAGAAGACAAAATACATCAATGAAAATGTCTGGACTTCCCATGATGCTGTGCACTGTGAGACACCGACCTTGTGAGTATTACGGAAAGGCCCCCTTATCACAGGCATCAGTATTGTTTGGATGGGTGTACGCAGAAGGGTCTGAGTCAGGTGTTATGCACAGATGGCTGTAGGAAGTAAGCGTGTGAATGGTGGAGGCAGGGGAAAGGGTTTCAGAATGCTACAAGTAGAGGGAGGCTCATAGAAACAATTCTCATGTTCTTCTGATAGGGACATGAAAGCTTCCTGTTGTTAACTGTAATGGGATTCCATGGCAATCATATGCTATTGCTGCCCAGAATATCTTGAATTAAAAATGTTACTTAGGCTTTAATTTATATCCCATATATTATCATAGCATTATAATTTATATCAGATATTTGAAATTGGATGTCTGGGTTAAATTTAACCTTACTGGCTATTGAGTAATTAAATTGATGAGGAATTTTTAAAAATCACCAGGAAGATTTCATAAGTTGATTGCTATTATTGTTATAATATTTTTAAACTACTCCCATTAACACATATTTTAGCCAATATAGTGAAATCTCAAAACAACAGACCTAAATATATCTAGTGTTCATTAAAAGTCTCAAACATGTGGAAAACATTGTGGCAAGGAAAAAGTTATTAGTAGAATAGCACTCTTTTCCTTTTCAGAACTTACCAAATGGTATTACTCAATTTTTGTTAATTGAAATAGTTATCTGTATCTTAATTGTAAGTAATGTTGTATCCTTTTATGCCTAAAGCCTATGGATTGAATAGCATACATTTCTACAAACTCCCTGAGATACAATTTGATTCTGTGCATCAATTTTTGTCATAATAATGATGCCTGAACCTATCCAACTGATTAACAGCATAGAGGATGAGTGTGATGATACTGGCACCTTGACTGGATTGTTTACCAGAAGGATATACGACACTGAATGAAGGGCAGAATTTCTCCAACAAATAGAGTGATATTCGACATGTAAGAATGTGCCTGGGGAAAAGAGTTAGGCAATCAAGAATGGTGGTGGTGCTCAGTCAAGTGCTCTCACCTCTAGTCTCCAAGCCAATAACCTACATACCAAGAACTCACCAAGAATGTAGCTTGTCCCTACCACCGTTAAGGAATGAAATAGTAGAGAAACATAAGAGTAAAAGATACATTACACATTCAAAGTAGAAACATTTCACAGAGACAAAGCCCCGCTGCTTCCGATAAGCACAACAAAGTCCTATTCATGTGAGGACTCTTCTCTTAAATAATGGGGGAGAACTCAGAAAGAAGGTAGACATAGAGCAGGTAGAAACAGCGGAAAAGGGCATGATCCCCAGCACAGCTCAAATAGAATGAATTGTTCCAAAGAAGCTAAGATTAAGCACTCTGTGATCATATGAATATAAATGAGTATATAGGTACATATTTTATGGTAGAATAACAGTTCAACTCTAACTGTAGAAAGAATAATTTAAGTGGGACAATAAAAGAGCTCCATTTCCCGAGCTATTTAAAGTAGCATCTGAGTCATCAGGCAGCAAGGCGCTTTGTATTTCCTAAAGGACAGAGCATGTACTTGATAAAGGATCGTTGATTCATGGAACAGTTAGCAAAGTTAATCTTCTGACTTCAGAAAGAGAGAGACCACAGATTGTCTATCAAATAGAGTAAATAGATGGGGCCACCCACTCAGTAATTCATTTGCCCCAGTTAATTCAATGACTTTTTTTGTTCTCTCTGATAGATAGATAAAAACATACAGTCAAGGCCAAAATACTTTTTTTTTCCATATCAAAAGCATACTGCACATAAAAGTGGATAATGCGCATTAAATGACATATTTCTGTGGCTTTTAGTTTCAAGACTACTTTCTTGTGCTCTATTTGACCCCACATCTCCTAGTCACAGCATTGCTATGACTAGCAAATGGCCCTTTTTTATTGCTGTAATCATTGAGGCTATACCATATGCTTTCTAACGGATGAACATGAAAATAGTAAAACTAATTATTTAAATTAGTTTCAGGGATACTGTTCATGGCATAGAATAGACTTCATGAATCTTTTGCAGCTATTTCAACTCACAATGTGCCAGCTTCTGTAGATTTAACTCTCAACCTATCCTATATTTTCTTGACCTTGACCACATTATTAACATTTCATGATTCTGGAACAGTACTTACTCCATAATGACCATACTCTTTTATGATCTATTATAATAATAGATTACACAATTATTTTATAGGATAATATATTAAAATCCTCTGAATTTTTAAAAAGCCTTTGAGCAAAATGTGAATAGGTCTAACAAGGTAAAAGAAATGACCTAGTTCTGTCTGCTTAAACTGCGGTTTGTCTCCTCAGAAAGGGTACCTGGCTCAGCAAAATCCATCAGCAATATGAAAAGACTCTCCTCCTCAGCCCACAAGTGGCTAAGCTCTATCTACAGGGTGATAACCGGGATCTGTGTCTCTGTTTATAGGAAGAAACTGTTATAGGAAAGGGGTCCCTATGCAGACCCCAAGAGACGGCTCTTGAATCTTGCGCAAGAAAGATTTCCAGGCAATTCCATAAAGTGAAAGCAAGTTTATTAAGAAAGTAAAGAAATAAATGAGTGGCCACTCCATAGGCAGAGCAGTACAGAAGGTTGCTGGTTGCCCATTTTTATGGTTATTTCTTGATTGCATGCTAAACAAGGTATAGATTATTCATGAGTTTTCTGGCAAAGGGGGTAGTAATTTCAGGAACTGAGGGTTCCTCCACTTTTTAGACTGCATAGGGTAACTTCCTGGCGTTGACATGGTATCTGTAAACTGTCAGGGCTCTGGTGGGAGTATCTTTTAGCATGTGAATGCCTTCTAACTAGCATATAATGCGCAGTGAGGATGACTAGAGGTCACTCTTGTTGCCATCTTGGGTTTCGTAGATTTGGGTCGACTTCTTTACTGCAACCTGTTTTATCAGCAAGCCCTTTATGACCTGTGTCTTGTGCCAACTTCCTATCTCATCCTGTGAGTCAGAATGCCTAACTCACTGGGGATGCAGCCCAGCAGGTCTCAGTTTTATGTGATCCAGCCCCTACTCAAGATGGAGTCTCTCTGGTTCAAATGCCTCTGACAAGACCATCCCCTCTTATTTCTAGCCTAATAATTCAGATGTTAATGTTACATAAACATTAAATTTTCTTTTGTTTTCAATGTAAAATTCTTTTGATACTTCATGATACTTAGTCAATTTATATTCCACCACTAATACTGATTTTTAGCAATTCCTATGAAATGAACATAAATCTTAGAAGCAAGATATGATTCTTTTTTTTTTCTGCTTTCATAGCTTGGTTTTCAGTGAGTAAAATGAAGTAGATCCGAGAGTGTCTCTGGATAAAATGGAGCAATAAAGCTGTTAATCATGTTTGTGGCAAACAGAAATGCAAAGCCTCTAAAATGATTGGAAGTCTTACATCTGAATGAGCATAAAGATGAAGTAGATAGAGGTGCATAAAATATCCCAGGGGCTTTTTACTATTATCTTCATTAGAGTTCCAGGTTAATGCATGCTTTATTGCCCAGAAATTCATTTCATTTGCATTTTAACTGGGTTTTAGTCAAGTTAATCCTTTTTCTTCCCTTGCTAAGAAACTATTTCGCTACTACAGCAAAATGCTGAAAGGAGAGACAGAAATTGAAAGTCTACTTATACTAAAATGTAAATTTGTCATAGTTTACTAAAGAGGAGAGATCACTATACCAAGTTCACTAGATCATATTATTTTTTATTTATTTATTTATTTTTATTTTTTTGAGATGGAGTCTCGCTCTGTCACCCAGGCTGGAGTGCTGTGGTCAGATCTCAGCTCACTGCAAGCTCCGCCTCCCGGGTTCACGCCATTCTCCTTTCTCAGCCTCCCGGGTAGCTGGGACTACAGGCGCCGCCACCTCGCCCGGCTAGTTTTTTGTAGTTTTTGGTAGAGACAGGGTTTCACCGTGTTAGCCAGGATGGTCTTGATCTCCTGACCTCGTGATCCGCCCGTCTCGGCCTCCCAAAGTGCTGGGATTACAGGCTTGAGCCACCGTGCCCGGCGATCATATTATTTTTGACACCAAAAATTGTGTTGTGTATTAAAGAGTAAGCTCTATTAGATGACAAGGAATTTGATTCATTTGTGCTAAAGATTTAATATCAAGGAAGATTCACTAAAAATCAACATCTCATTTTTACAAGTGTGAAAGTGATAAAGCAACCACATATTTAGAACTATCCAATTAATTTTCACAACAAACTCTAACATCTAATACCATGCATCATTTAAACACTGTCAATAAAAGAGCAATTTAAGTTGTATTTTGGAAATGCATTCGGTTCAGTAGTATATTGGCCTAATAAAAAGACAAAATATTTTTTAATTGAAAAAAGTAGGTTCGTGGCCTAAATCTTAATAATTTTAAGTTCACGTGGAAATAAAATAGTTTTGTTTATGAGATAGCTTGTTAAAAAATAAACTGCTGATAGCTCCTTATTAAAGTGGCCCCTTCAGGTAAACAGACATCTTAGAAAATCCCAAAGAAAAAAATGAGAATAAAAACAGGCCGATAACATGGGGACAATAGACAATAGGAAGCTTTCTTTGTTATTTATTTTGAAATACTTAAAATATATATTTGTAAGATAAAAGATAATATTTAAGAATACTCATACTGTGTTTATTAAGATCTCTAAACTTTCTTTTAATATTATTTTAAAATCTGTGCTATTTCTTAAGTAGATATAAAAAAATTGTTTCTCCCTCACTAACACTTGAGAGATAAGCTCTTCTTACCTCAAACCATCATTTCAAGTTTAGGATGGCTTTCTGTGATGTTTGTGGACAGCAGATGGTCTGCTGGAAGTGTATTGCTTTCAATTACTATCTTCTTTTAAAAAGCTTGTGAGCTGTCAATTATTTCAGCTGTTTACCAATAAAAGTATTGCAGGTGTGGTGGCCCATGCCTGTAATCCCGGCACTTTGGGAGGCCTACCCGGGTGGATCACTTGAGACCAGGAGTTCAAGACCAGCCTGGCCAACATGGTAAAACCCCATCTGTACCTAAAAACACAAAAATAAATGGGACATACTGTCACATGCGTGTAGTCCCAGCTACTCAGGAGTCTGAGGCAGGAGGATCACTTGAACCCAGGAAGTGGAGGTTGCAGTGAGCTGAGATCGTGCCACTGCACTCCAGCCTGGGAGATGGAGTGAGAGTCTATCTCAAAAAGAAAAAATAATGGTAATAATAATAAAGGTGTATAGGAGAGAGAGTAGGGGGAACCCTACATTGTTTCAAACCTATAGTTTCCCTAAGGAAACTGAGGAAAAAATTATTTGAAATGATTAATAGAAGCTAAGCAGAAAGCTGTTTCTTCACTCTGATGATTAATACTAGCTATAAAGTCCAGGATTTTAAATGAAAACAAAACAATCCATGGAGACTTTGATGATCTTTATGACACAATTGGCTTTCAATACATTCCTGGTCATAAGACTAAACAGAGTTCTTATTCTCAAGTCTAACTCTGTTTCTACTGAAGTTGATGGAAACATCTATTTACTTGAATCAAAGTATCTTCAACTTAATTTATAAAAAGTGATGTTCCATAAGTTAGTCATGAAATTTATAAAGACATTCATTACATGTCTTTGTAATGATATTGTACATTATAAAGCTAATTATTACAACATTTTGATTGAAAAAAATAAAATTCTGATAAAAAAATAGAAGTATATTATTCTTACTTTAAGTTGATTGCATTTTAAAGTGTTTTTATCTGTGTATCTACCAGATTAACACTTTACATGAATTATTTTCTTTTTTCTTTCTTTTTTTTTTTTTTTTTGACAGGCTCTTACTGTGTTGCCCAGGCTGGAGTGCTGTGACATGATCTCAGCTCACTGCAGTCTCAACCAACTAGGCTCAGGTGATTCTCCCACCTCAGCCTATCAGCTAGCTGGGACTACAGACATGCACAAAAACCACATTATTATCTCCATAGATGCAGAAAAGGCCTCCAAAAAAATTCAACATCCCTTCATGTTAAAAACTCTCAAAAACTAGGTATTGATGGAACTTATCTCAAATAATAAGAGTTATTTATGACTGACACACAGCCAATATCATATTGAATGGGCAAAAGCTGGAGGCATTCCCTTTGAAAACTGGTACAAGACAAACACACCCTCTCTCACCACTCCTATTCAGCATAGTATTGGAAGTTCTGGCCAGGGCAATCAGGCAAGAGAAAGAAATAAGGGATATTCATATAGGAAGAGAGAAAGTCAAGTTGTCTCTCTTTGCAGATGACATAATTTTATATTTAGAAAACCACATCATCTCAGCCCAAAAACTTCCTGAACTGATAAGAAACTTCAGCAAAGTCTCGGGATACAAAATCAATGTGCAAAAATCACGAGCATTCTTTTACACCAACAATAGGCAAGCAGAGAGCCAAATCATGAATGAACTCCCATTCACAGTCACTACAAGGTAATAAAATACCTAGGAAATACAGCTAACAAGGGATGTGAAGGGCCTCTTCAAGGAGAATTACAAACCACTTACCAAGGAAATCAGAGAGGATACAAACAAATGGAAAAAAACAATCCATCCTCATGGATAGGAAGAATCAATATAATGAAAATGGCCATACTGCCCAAAGTCATTTACAGATTCAATGCTATTCCCATCAAACTACCATTGACATTCTTCACAGAATTAGAACAATCTATTTTAAATTTCATATGGAATCAAAGAAGACCCCATATAGCTAAGACAATCCTAAGCCAAAAGAGCAAAGCTGGAGGCATCACACTATACAAAATCAAACTGTACTACAAGGCTACAGTAACCAAAACAGCATGGTACTGGTGCTAAAACAGGCATATAGACCAGTGGAGCAGAACAGAGACCTCAGAAATAACACCACACATCTACAACCATTGCATCTTCAACAAACCTGACAAAAACAAGCAACAGGGTAAGGATCTTCTATTCATTAAAAGGTTCTGGGAAAACTGGATAGACATATGCAGAAAACTGAAACTGGACCCCTTACTTATACCTTATAAAAAATTAACTCAAGATGGATTAAAGACTTAAATGTAAATCCCAAAACCATAAAAACCCTAGAAGAAAACCTAGGCAATACCATTCAGGATATAGGCATGGGCAAACACTTCATGACAAATGCCAAAAGCAATTGCAACCAAAGCCAAAATTGATAAATGGGATCTAATTAAACTAAAGTGTTTCTGCACAACAAAAGAAACTATCATCAGAGTGAACAGGCAGCCTACGAAATGGGAGAAAATTTTTGCAATCCACCCTTCTGACAAAGGTCTGATATCCAGACTTTACAAGGAACTTAAACATATTTACAAGAGAAAACAACCCCATCAAAAAGTGGGCAAAGGATATGAACAAATACTTCTCAAAAGAAGACATTTACACACCCAACAAACATATGAAAAAAGCTCAACATCACTGATCATCAGAGAAACACAAATCAAAACCATAGTAAGATACCATATCATGTCAGTCAGAATGATGATTATTAAAAAGCTAGGAAACAATAGATGCCAGTGAGGCTGTGGAGAAATAAGTATGCTTTTATACTGTTGGTGGGAATGTAAATTAGTTCAACCATTGTAGAAGACAGTATGGCAAATTCCTCAAAGATCTAGAACCAGAAATACCATTTGACCCGACAATCCCATTACTGGTATATACCCAAAGGATATAAATTGTTTTACTATAAATACACATGCAAACGTATGTTTACTGAAGCACTATTTAGCAAAGACATGGAATCAATCCATTGCCCATCAGTGATAGACTGGATTAAAAAAAAATGAGGTATATTTAAATCATGAAATACTATGCAGCCATAAAAAGGAATGAGATCATGTCCTTTGCAGGGACATGGATGAAGCTGGAAGTCATCATCCTCAGCAAACTAACAGAGGAACAGAAAACCAAGCACTGCATGTTCTCAGTCATAAGTGGGAGTTGGACAATGAGAACACAAGGACACCGGGAGGGGAACAACACACACCAGGGCTTGTTGGGGGGTGGGAGGTGAGGGGAGAGAAGGTAGAGGATGGGTCAATAGGTGCAGTAAACCACCAGGGCACACGTATGCCTATGTAACAAACCTACATGTTCTGCACATGTATCCCATTTTTTGTTTTTTTTTTAGAAGAAATAAAAAATATCAGGCAAAATATAATTCAAATTAAGTTTTAAAAACCATTATTACAAAAATGAATCATTATTACAGTATCCGAAAGAACAATTAAATAATCTTCTAAAATTAAAGCATCAATATCAGTTTCTCAAGGAGAAGGCCTTAAAACCAAATTTGAAATCAATAGAAATATTTCCCAGTCTTTTGGAAAAGGGTGAGCCTAGTAAGAATCCAATGAAAATTCAACGTTAAGGTGAATTTGTCTTTATAACTGAGAAAAATAACCCATGAATTGCAAAATGGGTCAAATTATTCTATATCTTACTTCTGGATAAAAAAAATAAAACAAATATCTGGTATGTCAGAGATGCTGCCCACACATTTTAAAACCTGTAATTTTTTAAAAATCTAAATTTCTTTTATATATTTTTTTCTCTTTTTATATTAACATTTTCCTAACAAAACATTTGATAGAACAATTTATCAGGCTAGGCAGTGTGGCTCACTGCTGTAATCTTAGCACTTTGGGAGGCTGAAGTGGGTGGATCACTTGAAGTCAGGAGTTCGAGACCAGCCTGGCCAACATGGTGAGACCCTATCTCTACTAAAAGTACAAAAATAAGCTGGGAGTGTTGGCATGTACCTGTAGTCCCAGCTACTCAGGGGGCTGAGGCAGGAGAATCGCTGGAAACTGGTAGGTGGAGGGTGTATTGAGCCGAGATTGCACCACTGCACTCCAGCCTGGGTGACAGAGTGAGACTGTGTTTCAAAATAAGTAAATAAATAAATAAATAAATTATCTTTGTGATTTAGGAGCATTTTAATATTAACTTTATAGCCAAATACACACAAAATGGAAGAAATTAAAATGACTGCCTGAATTTTCTCCGGGAGAAAAAAAAATCTCTTCAATAAAAATATAAATAAATCTTCCAACAAAATCAAGAAAAATAAAGTTTACATGGGTGGAGGAAGATGGCTGAATGGAGGGGCCTGACATTCCTACCCCCATATAAAGGATCAAAACAACAATTAAACCAACACATTTGAACTGGAATGTTTGAGAGAGAGTGATGGAGTACAATGTCGGGATGATAAAATGCGTAGAGGAAGGAGAACTTTAGGGAGGGTCTGAAAAATAAAAGGAAGCAGCCTGCCTTTGCCACATCTTCTTCCCAGCCGGATTCAACTCAGGGAAAGAAGGTACTTTCCCCAGGAGAGAAAAGGTAGGCAGGAGGCTCCCAGCGGCCCCGTCAACATTGCAAACACCTACAGTCTTTGCTAATGGAGAATCCTGTAGTCCCCACAGGAACTGAGCTTAGTTTTGGGAGCTGCCTTGTACCCACACCACTGCACTGCACCAGACAAGAAGCCCACAGTGTGCCCTGCTCCTCACTCCATGACCCAAGCTGAATCTGTATGGTGTCATCTTGACCACTGGAATCACAGCTAAAGTGCATCCTGCTTCAGGAGCCAGTAGCCACTACATCTTTCCATTCCTGAGTCCATGCTACCATGATGCCACATTCATACATCACAGTGCACTCACTGAGCTGCCACAGCTTCCTATACCTAGAGAACAAGCTGTCTAGGAGGTGCTATGCCTTCCATATCCTATAAACTGCAGACCCTAGCCTCTTGGATCATAGGTCCAGCAACCTGATGCTGGAGTCCACGTGGACCCTGCCCCCAAGAACAAGCAGTCCTGCCCAGAGAAGTTGTATCCAAAATGGGTGCATGCTCACCAGCCAGATATATCGCCCCTAAACCATTACACTTATTTGATCATTACACAATGTATACATATATGGGAATACAACAATGCACTTTATACATATATACAATTGTTTCAAATAAATTTTACAAAGGACAAATATGTGCTTTGGATTATTTAAATAAATTTAACATTTATATTATTGTCATAAAAAAAGAGAGAAATAAAAACTAACATTTAGAACAAAGATTATTTTTTCCCATAAGAAATCTCATGGAATCTAAATTGTACCTCAAATTCTTGATATGAGATACTATAAAGGTATTCAATATAAGAATAGAAATTTCTTTTATATGTTCCTTAATGGGATAAAACACATCAATTATCTTTCTATTTTATGTTCAGAGAGAGTGAGGGACCAGTGATGCTGGTCAGGAAATCTGAAACATGACTAGCAATTTTGCATGGGTATCCTTATTGGCAATATCCTTATTGCCAATAAGACCCATCACAAAGGACATTCTTTATAAAGGGCAACGTTTATGATGGAACATCCAGAACAAATGATAGTGATGACACAATTCACAGTTAATGCCTAAAACTGAGAATTTGCAAGGCTGCTGACTGTTAGCAGCTTTTACAACGCTTTTGTGATGGGGGTGGTGTAAGAATACTATACTGCAGAGTGAAAGGACAGTTGCTTCACACAAGTTCTAAATCTAGTTTGTCACGACCTCCTTATTATATGCCTAATTCTGCTCCATTCCTATAGAACACATGGTGGGAAATACAGTATAGAAATATGGGTTCTGAAGAAAATAAACATAAGATGCTTTGACATCTAGATAGTACATAATGCAATCATATATGATTGTATGATTTTTTAATGTAAATAAGATAATCTTTAAACTTAGTGTCTAAGAATTCAATGTATATGTAAAATCACCTAAATTCCAATCATTGAGTAGTACAGTCCCTGGCAGGATTGATTCAACATTTTACTATCATATGAAATAAAATGCAAAATCATGACAGCAAAAAAGAACCCCAACAGTTTAAACAGAATCATTTTCTTATTGCCAATAAGACCTCATTTAGAAAATTATCTCAGTTTCCCATCTATTAGTGTAGCATATACTTCTAGTACTCAATTTCCTGTGCACCTGGGAAGACCACATTTATCAGCCCTTTTGGACTCTTGGAGTTAGTGGAACATATATCCAGTATTCACCATTGGCTGATAAGCAGAAGTGATTTGTGCTATTTGTAGCACAAGGTATTTAATAGAAAAGTGTGGATTATCAATGCTGTCTATTCCTCATTAGTGGTGTCCAAGAATACATATTTGAGATGGAGGAAGAACAAGGTAGAAGCAGCTGAACCATGGAGGCATACATGGAAGGCACCTACCTAGAATGTTGCCAAACTCAGAAGTACCCCTTTGCTGAATTGAGACATTGATATATCTTTTTGCAATATAACCTAGTCTACTTTGGTTAATCAAATGGATCCATTCCAAAAGATTTATTACAGTCTCACAATTTGTCTTGCACACTCTTGGGCCTCCATTGTGTTGAGATTTAATATACTGCAACAAGCATTAATTTTGTTACTAAAATGATATTGTGCAAAGCATAACCATCACAAAGGGCATTCTTTAAAGGACAATGTTTATGATGGAACATCCAGAACAAATTACAGTGATGACACAAGGTTGTTTTCAGGTCTGTTGCCATCCCAGTACTTACTCAGCTATAATGTCTTCCAAAACCTTGAAGAGCATATCCTTCTCCATTCTTGTATCTATTACAATGGTTTCTGATCATTAATCATGAAAAACATCTATGATCGCAGTAGACTAATATGATGATTTTAGTGATCTGAAGTATAAAAATGCCATGGAGTGTTCAATACATAAACTGTCTGAAGGATCTGTCTGTTAGAGCTTTTGAATCCATCAGTCTCTTCTCTGTGTTATTTGCTCAGCTCTTGAAATACCTTCAGCCATTACTTGTAGCACATCTGCCTTCATAGTCAGGAGCACTTCCATTCCTCACCCTCATTTTTCAGTCTGTAAAGCACAGGGACCCTGATTTTTAGCCGTTAGTATAAAAGCACACAAATCCGACTTGACAGTAACAAGTATGCCTCCAGCGAGGCTATTTTGTCTCTGAAAAATCAATAAGTTTGATATATAATTTAACAGACTAAATTGTGGAAATATTTGGTGGTGAGAGCTTTTTCAAATTTCCTGTGTAATATATGCAGAGATTGTGCACAAGCAGAGCTGTCATTGAAGAAATGTGCCTCTTTTACAGGAAAATTAAGAAAAAGTTGGACTGAAACATTATTGCTGTTCTGATTTTTTGAAGAATGAATGCTTCTTTAAAAAAAAGACTCAAGAGAAAGAAAAAGAGTTTTAGAAAAAAAAAAAGTCATCATCATTTGTCCTCAGCTATGGGAAAATAAAACCAACAGATAATCAGATGAGCCCTGTAACCAAATTTGGGGCCACCTGATGAGCCCTTAACCAGAGTTTTCAAGATAAAACATGAGGCTTATCTCAACTAGTTAAGTGTTCCTTGCCCATTTGGCATGGAAACAATCCTTGCTTTCAAAACAGAAATGTCCATCCTTAGAACAAAAAGCACATTTTTGGCCGGGCATGGTGGCTCACGCCTGTAACCCAAGCACTTTGGGAGGCTGAGATGGGCGGATCACGAGGTCAGGAGATCGAGACCATCCTGGCTAACATGGTGAAACCCCGTCTCTACTAAAAATACAAAAAATTAGCCGGGCGTGGTGGCAGTGCCTGTAGTCCCAACTACTCGGGAGGCTGAGGCAGGAGAATGGCATGAACCCGGGAGGCGGAGTTTGCAGTGAGCCCAGATCACGCCACTGCACTCCAGCCTGGGCGACAGAGCGAGACTCCATCTCTAAATAAATAAATAAATAAAGCATTTTTTTTAGGAAGGAGAATAAAGAAATGTAACTCTGTGACATTGCTGTAAACTTAGCAGCCAGCACTGCTCCATGAAGATGGGAAGGAAGTCAAAGAAATGCAAATATGGGCTACTAGCATGAACCTATTTGTAGGCAAGTTCTTATCTTCTGACTCAATTGATGGTATGAGACAATCAATCCTCGCTGGGCAAAGCAAATATGGTGTTCTAAATAGGGTACTGTTGCAATTATTCATGTGTTCGGATGTGGTTCTTCTGTTTAGGATAAACCATCTAACTGCTGTATAGGAGTTTGGAAAATGGTCTAGTTTCAAAAGAATGCCCTGGCAAAGATCAGACAGGGTACCAAAAATGGTTGAACTGAAGTGGATGGCTAATTTTCACAGAAAGTGAATGAGTTAGAAAATTAAGCAAAACTTTGATAAGAAGATAGATATAAAACCTTAATCTAACAACATTGGATAGATAGATCTTTGAGATCACGACTTAAATCCAAACATTCCACAATTGTAGACAAAATCCTTGAAGTATTCCTCAGAATTAATTCAAGATTAATTCTCACTAGGTGAGTATTGAGTATGTAATGAAAAGATCTTAATACTTGGAAGCATCAATGAATCAATGAATCAAACAAGGCTTTAAAATAATCTAGGTCATAGAAACTAATGTGTGAAGTAGACATGACTATTTAAGCAAAGCACGTCCCAGAACCTTGGGTAACATGACATTTCTAACTAAAATATACTAGAGAAGCTTTGGGTTTTAAAAAATAGCACAATGGAATTCAGGTACATTTTCTCAGCTTCAAACTATGCCAGAAAACTAGTGAGAGAAACCCACAAAGCTAGACTTATGCCATGACTCAGCTTTCATTGTATTCATGGTTTGATTATTGATAATAGTTTTTTAATATCATGGTTTATTCTAAAATAGATTTTAAGGTGACTTGTTAAAACATACAAGAAAATGGCTTATCTTAAATCTAGGAGCAGATAACGGTTAGAACACATCAGCCTACAAAATTTTAGGTAGACATCTAGGCACATTCAGTGGGTGAATGTTCTGTATCTTAGCTCTAGGCTTTCTGGCAAGCATTTCAGAAATTTTATAATTCATGCAATTCACCATATTCATAACATGAAAATAAAACTATCTGCCCTGTGGCATTATACTTTTTAAAACTAAGAGTCAGAAGGAATTTCTCACAAGCATCTTCAAGCAGACATGAATAATGTAAGAAAAATTGTGCTCAAAAGACTTGATAAGAAATGGGTTGATGAATATTAAATTTGAAGTGTCTTTATTCTGTAGAGAACCATTGTTAATAATAATAAGTGATAAAATTCAAACAGAATTGATATGGCCTCAAACAAATACAGTGCATTTGATTCTGTCCTGTCCTCTCTTTTTCACCTGAAGATCTGACATTAGTTCTTAGGGATGATTACAAGGTTAAAGATGAAATTTTCCTATCGCTCTTGGTTGAGTCCCAAACAATGGGTTCCTCTGATTGAAAATCCTCAGCTTTATTGACAGTTAAAATATATGTAACTTGAAATCTTTAAAGAACAATGACAAATGCTGACCTTTGTTGGCATTGTCTTGTATTACAAAATCATATAAAGTGTTTGGGAAACTATGCAAGTTGCATGGTTTTAAAGCTTTTGCAATGCTTGGAGAATTATTTATAAAAAATATATTTAAAAATCTCGTTTTTCAAAGTTAAAAGAATCTAAGGCATGTGTATACATCGCTGTGGCCCACCGTGTGTCCTTTCAAATAGAAATCTGGTTTACACAAGTCAACACCATGAAATCAATAAACACCAACTAGCCTTTGCCTCCTCTATTTCCCCAGGAATCCATGAGGCGACAACTTTTGCAAAGACTACATCTGACTCTTCTAATGGTGACTGTTTCACAGGATTCTCTCTTAGCATATCTCTCTTAAAATATATAAAAGAAAAGTGATTATCTTAAATCTAAAAGCAGAAGATGGGCAAATAAGGGTTAGGAGAGATCAGGCTACAAAATGTTATGTATAGATCTAGCCACATTCAGTAGGTCAATGCTTTGTGTCTTAGCTCTAGGTGAGCTAAGCTCTAGATAACCTGTCAATGATACCTTTAACTCTAGCTAAGAATCTTCTTAATTATTGATACCCCTAACACTACTTAAGGGTATTGTTGATTTCACAGACTTTTTGTAAAATCGACTTCAAAATTTACTTAAGCTTCCCTAGCAATCACTGGAAATTTATTATTTCTTAGAAAGAAACACAAAAGGAAGAAAGATCAAGAAGGAAGGAAGGAAGGAAGGAAGGAAAGAAAGAAAGAGAAAGAAGGAAGGAAGGAAGGAAGGAAGGAAAGAAAGGAA
>NW_012115888.1:616093-630954 GCF_000951035.1 Colobus angolensis palliatus | reverse complement strand
GAGGGAGGGAGGGAAGGAAGGAAGGAAAGAAGGAAGGAAGGAGGGAAGGAAGGGAGGGAAAGAAAGAAAGAAAAGAGAGAGAAAGAGAGAAAGAAAGAAAGAAAGGGAGGGAGGGAGGAAGAGTCAATCTCAAAGAGTGACTGCTAAGCATTATGCTCAAGTAGATCATTAAGTCTCTTATGTCTCACCTGGGTCATCTATCTTCTTTTATATTATTGCAAGAGATGGAACATTAAAAACTTGCCAAGTTGAGAAGCCTCTACTCAAAAATTGTTCCAGGCTTTTGTGTAATGTGAGGCTAGGGAATAGAATTGACCTGTCTCAATGAACATATAAATCCCAAACTGGGTATTCTAAATGCTAACTGTATCTACTCAAAGTCTGGATGTAAAAACATTACTAACCTCTCAGTAGAAAAGTCATGAAATTATAAGAAAAATACTCTGTTTCACTCCCCACACAAAAGTTGGGTCGGCTTCAAGGTTATGCAAGTTGAGTGGCCCATTTTAATTAAAGAAGCTATAAAATAAATTATGAAAGTGACTATATATTAGTATAAGAAAATAAATTATAATGTATCATAAACTCACAAATCAACAAGCTATAAAATAGAATATTTTTATTAACCCCACAATAATTTTTGACAATATTTGACTATATATTCTGATCATGTTCTGATATAAAATATTTTATGTGTTTTTAAAAAAGAGAAAAAATTTTCAGTCTTTCCTCTAGTATAGTTGATATATTCTTATTACTATTACTAATGGTGTAGAAAAGTATTTTTAAAAATCAAGGAATTTTTAATGTCATATAACTTTTTAGAAATGTTTTCAAATATGAGGAAAACTATCAAATATTTTTGATATATGAACTACAAGATTTCAGGTTATTTCAAAATTTTTTCTGCAGTGACTGATCTTAAGTATTAACTCATCAACTATGGTGTCTTTAATATCTTTATGGAAATAACACGTTATTTATTTTTTGTTTACTTCATTGGTAGTATATTTCAAATGAACAAGAAATGTCCATTTTTAAGATATGTACTTATGTTTTTTCGATAAATGGATTAGCAAAACCTAAGACCTTATACATGAATTCTTCTTAAAACTTACCTCTTCCTCTTAAAGTATTACTACATTTAATATTACCTGAAAATGTTGGCTACAATTTGCTTCTTAATATCAAAATGGTTCTATTGATTTAATAACATATTTATTACTATTGCCTCACATTCCACTTATTTTTTTAAACTAAATTTTTTCTCAGTTCTTCAATAAGCAAATATTGATCCAACAAAAGGAAACCCTCCATAAGCGTCCAAATCAGGCATCTGTTATTTCCCATGTGTTTTTATTAAAACATTCTGACATGTCTTTCAAATTGCAATCAAATGACATTTTTGAGCCACATAAACTTTTTGAACAAAATTTAGCATTTTATTTGTGTTTGGATTCCACTTCTGAGATTTTGAAAATATGTTTTAGAATGCTTAAAACGATTTTATACCCATATTGCAAAGTGTGAACAGCTTTAAAAGTGGGCATATTATCTCATTACACTTAAAACAAAAGTCCAAATTGGGAGCTAGTTGAACTTGAAATAAGAATATATAAGAAACTGCAAGGTAGTAAAAGCTGGCAAATTTAAGTAGTGTGGAGGTAGCCTTTTCCCTCATTAGATTCAGAGCTGTATAAGCACATATTATACAAATCCTTGGTGTCACGACTTTATGTGAGTCAGAAGTCCAGGCCATAGAAGAATTTCTGGAAGACATCACAACATCAGGAGTATAGGCAACAACTTAAAAATATATAGATGCTACTCTGAAAATGAATATATTATGCTAAATTCTAATTAAATGTATCCCATCATCTTTCTGTGGCTGGATCTCAGAAATAACTGTAGCCATTTCAAAATCACCCACAAGAGGGAAAGTAGGCAAGCTAGAAGCAGCAGCCTTAAACAACTGTGGTTAAAATACTTTAAAGCTGTGTATTTTAATAAAATGTGACCACAATGCCAGGATCATTTAGCTTCACAGTAAATCTGCTGCAGGAGGTGAGGGGTCAAGAAAAACAAGACATATAAAAAAGACAGAAATCTCATAAGCAGGAGACTGAAATGAATGTTGTCAAAATGAATATATTTAAACAATATTTTGAGTTTGAATTGAAGATAATTGAAGTAACCCATGAACAGTCTCCAGATTTTTTTGTATTCTGAGAAATTTCTACTATGGTATATAAAATTACTCCACATTAGCCTAAATTTAGCAGCGGTGAGTATGTGTATGAGTTCAATTGTTGTTCTGAATTAATTTTCTAAAACTGTGAAACAAATAATCACAAGACTTGGTGTCCTAAAGTAACACACATGTATTTTCCCACAGTTTACATGAGTCAGGAATCCAGGCACAGCTTAGCTGGGTCCTTTGGTCAGTTTCACACATGGTTGCAATTATGTTTTCAGCTGGGCTGCACCCTCATCTGGAAGCTCACCTGGAAAATAATCTGTTTCCAGACCCACACAGCTTGTTGACAAAATCTATTTTCTTGTCACTGTATGGCTGTGGCTCTCAGTTCCTAAATGTCAACTGAGGCTTCTTGACACATGGCCCTCCCCATAAGCTATTCATAGCCTACAGGATATTTCTTCAAGGCCAGCAGGAGACTCTCTCTGTCTCTATTCTGCTACCACAGAGTCTTGTACAATTAAGACTTAATTGTGGCATAATATCCTATCACTTTTGCCATATTGTATTATTGGAAGGAGGTCAGATTTTCACCTACACTCAAGAGGAGAGGATTATACCAGGACAAAGAGATGTCAGGGGTTGTCTTAGAACTCTCCCTGCTAGATCACAGAAACTATTGATTCACAATGATGTCATAAATTTTAAAAAACTGTCTAATAGTTACAGGCATCACACAGCTAGCTAGTGGTGTCAGGTAAAATCTAATTAAGTTTGAATGGGGAAAAAATCAAATTTAAGGAACATTTGACATCTGTTTGTAAAAATGGAGAATCTTCATGGGGAGAGAGAACCTGAAAAGTTCATCCCATATTTTCTTATTTTACTTTTGATTGTAATAAAAATGTTTATGTGTACTTATTGATTTTACTTTTATAGGACATATATAAGTGTGTAATGTTCAATTTGAACAACTTGACCAGGGCAAGTTAATATTTGAAGGAAAAATATTATTGGTTCTTTTACTGAGAGAGAACCTGCAAATAAATAGTAAATTCAAGGGTCTATAACACTGCATCATTACCATGTTCCATGAAGGAATCAAAATCTAATGAGAAAATAGAGTTTCTATATTTCTTATTTTTTCTACATAATAAATGCAAAGAGTCATGTGGAAACAAAGCTAATGGAACAAGTAATTACTCTCATGTGTCTTGGAGGTTTGCAAGAGGAGTCAGTATTTAGACTGAATTCTTAGAATTGGACAAATAGAGAAAAGGGTAATGGAAAGTACCATAGAAAAAGGAATCAGTGTGTGCAAAAGTGGGTAGGTTGAAAGACAGTATTTAACTTCAGAAACATTGAAGATAGGTTTGTGTTTAAGATTCAGAGGAGAAGTGTGATAGATTTGTTAAACTAGATTAGGTGCAGTTCAAGAAAAAGCATGTATTTCCAGCTATAGAGTAGGACCGCATTCTTCAGGCAATGGGGGTTTGTTTTAAGTTGTGGCTGGATACTATCTATATGCTAAAAAGGCAATTAATTAGCACAGGAAGAATATATTAGAGGGTATGAATTTGCAAGTAAGGAGAAAATAAAAAGCAATAGATATGTTTTGGTCTAGAGAAAGTTGATTAAACAAACAAAGAAAAAATTGCCATTGCCTGATATCAGAAGAATTCCTGGATGATATAAGAGAATTTGGTGAATAAATGTAAGTATCTTAAAAGCAGACAGTGAAGTTATAACCAGGAAGATTGAAAGGGAAGGGAGAAAAAGTTTCCTGCATATAAAGGATACTGAACCTAATAAGTGTAGAGTTGTTGCCATGCCTATGCATAGCCATGTCTAACAAATTGAGTACTGGAATATCCATTAGTTACCATTAAGAATTTTAAGCCAAGTTCTCTTGGATTTCTGTGCTGCATCTACATTGGTGGCCAGGAATAATATATGTAATGAGCTCAGTTCACAGATAAGAAGGGATTAAAAAATTCAAAGGCAACTGGAATGAAGAGGAAGAAGAGGTGTGAATAATATTTAGCTGAAAGATGGTTGCTTGACTGTGAGGAGAAAAAGGGAAGCATTGGAGATTTCTTTTATTCTTTTGGTTTGAGCAAATGAGGGATGGTGATGTCATGAAGAGAGAGAGTTGTGATGTCAATAGCAGAGATAGCTTTTACAAAAGAGGACAAGCAAATGTGGCAGACACTTGCTAATATTTACGAGAATGTATTTAAAAGTCTGGAATCAAAAGAGACAACTACCAGTTGGAGATTGATGGAAAAACTAGATACAATGTTAGGGCTTAAAATGAGCTTCTTAGAATAACAAGTAAGCTATTTTTCTCATTTTACTCAATTACTTGGAAAAATTACCTTTGCCAGGGTGAAAACATTATTTTGTAAAATAACTTGCACTGTTTTCACATTCTAATTGAGCCAAATGAGGAAAAATCAGTGAGAATAATTACATGGAAGTGGAAGAGGATATTGAACCATCTACGAAAACTCAGTTTAGTTTTTCAAGTTATGAACACAATTCTCTACAACAAATATTTTAACAAACAAATGCATCCTTTTAAACGTAAGTGTGCTGGAGACTATATGATATAGTCTGGTTTGGCTACCTATTTGTTGCATAACAAATCACCATGAAATTTAGTGGTTTAAATCAGGGGATGACAAACTCCCATCCATGGGCCAAACCTTGCTTGCAGTTCATTTATGAACCACCATGTGTGAAGAGTGGCTTTTACATTTTTAAAGGCTCATAAAAACAAAACAAAACAAAAACAATAAAGAAATATGCAACAGTGATCACGTGTGGTCCACATAGAACCCTTTATAGAAATGCACACTGATCCCTGGCCTAAAACATTTACACTCATTTGTTTCATTATTTTGCAAATTAAGCAGGACTTGCCAGGGATAGTTCCTCACGGCCTCATATGGTTTTGGCTGGAGTGGGTAAAGTGGGGCTGGAAGGTCCAAAATGGCCCCAGTCACATGACTTGCAGTTGGTTGTTGATGTTGGCTTGGGAGCTCAACTGAAGATGCCAGCTAGAAGGGCTAGTGACTGGGAACGTAATGGGAGTGAGCAGTTTCGAAGGGTTTGTGTATCTGGATTCCTCACTTTCTATCGGCTTTCCAAACCTCTTCATGTTGCATAAAAAGGAGCATTTCAAGAGAGGTAAAAGCAGAAGATTCCTTAAGGCCTAGCCTTGAAATTTACAGAGCATCACTTTGGATATTTTCTGCTGATTGAAGGCCATTAGATTACCAAGCAGCCTCAAAGTGAGGGGAAATACAACACACCTTTTATGGGAGAAATGGCAAATGATTTTTCAACAGTCCTCAGAATAAAGCTATGATTGTAAACTCTAAGTAAAACAGAAGCACTTTACACAATTTAACAATGAATGTAATTCAACTTTGTTGAAAACATTTAAAATATATTTGGGTAATGTGAATTTTACAGTGTTCTGTATTTCTAGAGTCTCAAGCCTTCTCTTCTTTATTTTTTTTGGTTTGGTTCTAAACAAAGAGTGAAAGCTAGCCCCCCAGTTCATGTACTTTGCATTTACAAAATAGCTCACTTGAACCACTTCTCTATTTATTCATTATTTATTATTAAATCTAATGGAAAAAATAAATTACAATATTTGAAATTATAAGTTTATTTTAACATAGTAAACAGGTATTTCTGTCAAGATTGACAGTAACTTATTTGGGAGTTTAAAGTCTCAAAGAGTACATGCTATTAGCTCAAGAATAGATACAGAGTGAAAACAGAAGTTAAAAGAAAAAAATATTGTTTTGTACTACAGGTGACAGAGTATATCATGTAAGAGAAAATTAGTAAGTACTAATAACCTGGTAAAAATGAAGGTTTTAAAATTCAAACTTCTTTGTTAAATGCCTTTAGCAAATATGTATCTTTACTGACATTTTTGCTTTAAACATTTAAATATAATTTTTCTATCCCTTAATAGTAGTGGTGATAAATTAATGAAATTAACATTTGAATATATATATACCCACACTCAAACATATATATATATATGAGCCTCTGCCTGTTATATATATGTTCATTACAGATAATCATTAGGAACATGGTGATATGGTTTGGCTCTGTGTCCCCACCCAAATCTCATCTTGAATTGTAGTTCCCATAATCCCCACATGTTGTGAGAGGGACCCGGTGGGAGGTAACTGAATCATGGGGGCAGTTACCTCCATTATGCTGTACTCATCATAGTGAGTAACTTCTCATGAGATCTGACAGTTTTATAAGGGGCTTCCCTGTCCCCCTTGCTCTGCAGCTTTTACTGCTGCTGACATGTTAAGAAGGATGTTTGCTTCCTCTTCTACCATGGACTGTAAATTTCCTGAGACCTCCCCAACCATGCTGAACTGTGAGTCAGTTAAATCTCTTTTTTTCATAAATTTCTCAGTCTCAGATATGTCTTTATTAACAGCGTAAAAAGAAACAAAAAACAATAAATTGGTACCAGGTAGTGAGGTGCTGCTGTAAAGATACATGAAAATGTGGAAGCGACTTTCTTGGAACATATAACAGGCAGAGGCTGGAACAGTTTGGAGGGCTCAAAAGAAGACAGGAAAATGTAGGAAAATTTGGAATTTCCTAGAAACATGTTGAATGGCTTTGACCAAAATGCTGACAGTGAAATGGAAAATAAGGTTCAACTGAGGTGGTCTCAGATGGAGATGAGAAGCTTGTTAGGAACTAAAGGTCACTCTTGCTATATAAAGACACTGTCAGCATTTTGCCCCTGCCCTAGAGATCTGTGGAACTTTGACTTTGAGAGAGAGGATTTAGGGTATCTGGCAGAAAAAATTTCTAAGTGGCAAAGTGTTGAAGAGGAAACAGAGAATAAAAGTTTAGAAACTTTGCAGCCTGACTATGTGAAAGAAAATAAAACTACATTTTCTCCGGAGAAATTAAAGCCGGCTGCACAAATTTGCCTCAGTAACAAGAAGCTGAATGGTAGTCACAAAGACGATGGAGAAAATGTCTCCAGGACATGTCAGAGACCTTCACGGCAGCCCCTCTCATCACCGGCCTGAAGACTTAAGAGGAAAAAATGGTTTCCCGGGACCCCTCTGCTGTGTGCAGCCTAGGGACTTGGTGCCCTGTGTCCCTGCTGCTCCAGTCTTGGCTAAAAGGGGTGAAAGTACAGCTCAGGTCATGGCTTCAGAGAATGCAAGCCCTGAGACTTAGCAGCTTCCATATGGTGTTGAGCCTGAGGGTGCACAGAAGTCAAGAATTGAGGTTTGGGAACCTCCACCTAGATTTCACAGTGTGTATGGAAAGGCCTGGAAGTCCAGGCAGAAATTTGCTTCAGGAGTAGGGCCCTCATGGAGAACCTCTGCTAGGGCAGTGTGAAAGGGAAATGCGGAGATGGAGCCCCAAAAAGAGTCTCCACTGGGGCACTGCCTACTGGAGCAATAAGAAGAGGGCGACTATTGTTCTGACCCCAGAGTGGTAGATCCACCAACAGCTTGCATTGTGTGCCTGGAAAAGCTCCAGACACTCAATGCCAGCCCATGAAAGCAGCCAAGAGAAGAGTTGTACCCTGCAAAGTCACAGTCACAAGGGCAGAGATGCCCAAGGCCATGGGAGCCCACCTCTTGCATCAGTGTGACCTGGATGTGAGACATGAAGACAAAGGAAATCATTTTGAAACTTTAAGGTTTAATGACTGCCCTATTGGATTTCAGACTTACATGGGGTCTTTAGCCCTTTTGTTTTGGACAGTATCTCCCATTTTGAACTGATGTATTTACCCAAAGTCTGTACCCCCATTGTACCTAGGTAGTAACTAACTTGCTTTTGATTTCACAGGCTCTTGGTGGAAGGGACTTGCCTTGTCTCAGATGAGACTTGGACTTGGACTTTTGCGTCAATGCTGGAATGAGTTAAGACCTTGGAGTACAGACGAAAAGGCGTGATTGTGTTTTGAAATGTGAGAACATGCGATTTGGGAGAGGTCAGGGGTACAATGATACGGTTTGGCTTTGTGTCCCCACCCAAACTCATCTTGAATTGTAGCTCCCATAATCCCCATGTGTCATTGGAGGGACCCAGTGGGAGGTAATTGAATCATGTATGTGGTTATCTCCATCCTATTCTGGTGATAGTGAGTGAGTTCTCATGAGATCTGAGGGTTTTATAAGGGACTTCTCCCTGCTTCATGCTGCACCTCTCCTTGCTGCCGCCTTGTGGAGAAGGACACATTTGCTTTCCCTTCCGCCACATTGTAAGTTACCTGAGGCCTCCCCAGTCTTGCTGAACCGTGAGTCAATGTGAAAGAAAAGAAAACTACATTGGGAAGAAATTAAAACCGGCTGCAGAAATTTGCCTAAGTAACAAGAAGCTGAATGGTCATCACAAAGACGATGGAGGAAATGTCTCCTTTTTTCTTTTTTAAACTTTTTTTCCTTATTAATCACCCAGGGGTTTGTCTTTATTTTTAGCATGAAACCAAACTAATACATTTGGTAAATTATTTTTGTCTTTGTCTTAAAAATTGTCTTTGTGCTAGACAGTAAAAATTGCTATTATTTAATCAGGATGACTTGTTCTGATAACATGGCCAGATTTACATTTGTGTAAAGTCATAGTTTTCTGTGGGAAATAGAATTTATTTTTGAGTAATGTAATTTAGTTTAAAGCATACATTGCACACATACGAACAGAGAGAGAGAGAGAGAGATGTTTGTGTAGTGTGTATTCCTAGGCAGACATATGTAAAACCTATGTATAAAAATTAAATCTGCAGATCACGAGGTCAGGAGATCGAGACCATTCTGGCTAACACAGTGAAATTCCATCTCTAATAAAAATACAAAAAATTAGCTGGGCGTGGTGTCGGGCGCCTGTAGTTCCAGCTACTCGGGAGGCTGAGGCAGGAGAATGGCCTGAATCTGGGAAGCGGATCTTGCAGTGAGCCGAGATTGCGCCACTGCACTCCAGCCTGGGCGACAGAGCAAGACTCCGTCTCAGGGAAAAAAAAAAAAAATTAAGTGTGGACTGGGCACAGTGGCTCACGCCTGTGACCCCAGCACTTTCGGAAGCTGAGGCGGGCAGATCACCTGAGGTCAGGAGTTCAAGACCAGCCTGACCAATATGATGAAAACCCGTCTCTACTAAAAATACAAAAATTAGCCTGGCTTGGTGGCATGTGCCTGTAATCCCAGCTACTCGGGAGGCTGTGACAAGAGAATCGCTTGAACCCAGGAGGCAGAGGTTTCAGTGAACCAAGATCTTGCCATTGCACTCCAGCCTGGGCAATAAGAGTGAAACTCTGTCTCAAAAAAATAAATAAATAAATAAAAGTTGCATCAATAATACTAATATGTTTCTTATTACAATTTAATAGAGAAAACTTACTAACTTGTGAACTGAACTAACTTATTAGTTTGCAATGGTTTCGTGGTTGCTTGCAAAAGATTTCGGTCCTACGTCAAAAACAAAGGACTTTATTATTATGTTAGAACAGGCAATGAGAGCTTCAAATTCACGCTTGTTCTCCATGCACCACAAATCCCAGGGAAGCAATGAAGGTGGGCCTAGACAGATGCTGTAAATATTGATTTACATCACCCTGAGGACCCCAGATCTAAGGAAACACTAAACTTTCATAATGAGATGTCCCAAAATCTGACCAAACTTTCCTCAGTGGGAAGATATTATCTTGATTAAACTTGAATACACTGGCACCCTGTTCTGGAAGGAAGCAGCATCGTTATCTTACAATGCTATTTGTTGTACAAATATTTGTGGATAGATAGTGTAAGAAAAGGCTATCAATATCTACTAACATTATGTGCTGAAATGCAAACGGTTCATAGAGAATTGTCTTCCAACATAGATTATAGTCCTCTTACTCATTGGTTTAACACATGAAACATGGGTTTATGCATAAAGATCCACTGAAACATGAGAATTTGATGGAGAGTAACAGCAGTATAGCTCATAAATTTAAAAAACTACCCTAGATACTGAGTTTTTCACATTAAATGTATATGTTGGCCTGGTTATCAGGGAAATGTGATTTTGAAATATCAATTTTCATACTAGGACTCTAGTACTAAAAAGAAAATGCTTCCCTTGTTGGTGCAATAGCTTTGAAATTCTATGGAATTTTTGTTGTATTTTGTGGGTTCATGAGCTGGAAGCATTTTGACTCTGAATATTTGATTTGGAATCTCCTCATGGAAATTAGATGGTCAATAATAACATAATAGATTATAATTTATTTTCAATTAAACCCAACTGGCCACATAGACCTATTGAACTCTTGATTCGTGAATAAACATGTAAATTTCTTATACTTTGTTTCAATCTGCCTGTGGAATATATAATGGAGTAAAAATTTTAATTAAGGGCCTAGATAGTGTTTATCTAATGTTTATCTTGTTGTATATCTTTTAAAATTAGTGTGACCATATAATTTGTTACACAAACCAAATCATTTTGAGAATGTAAGAGGATGCTATTAATTATTACACCATGATAGCTATAAATTAAGATTCTATTACACAGACAAGGATGTACAGTTACACTACTTATAACCAAATTATATCACCATCAATAAGATTTTATTTTCTTCTAAAGGATCTCATACATACTTTTTATCTCAATGAAGGCTGTGTTTTTACTAGAGACATTTTTAAGTGATAGACATTTTAAAAGCCATACCATATCAGTATATATTAGAGTATCAGGGTGATCCATTGTTTATTTCTGTCTGTCCAAGTTCTCTTGAATTCTGTTTTAATATTCATTGAATAAACCATAAAGTACCAAATTCAATGTGCATGTTCTGTGTCAAGCACTGTGTTGTGAATTTCACATCAATTATGTTATTTAATCTTTACTCCACTCTGTGATACATGTTTCACTATTCTCACCATTTTATAGCTCTTCAGCTGTAAAGTGAAATCAAAGGAGACCAAGTGTTGTGTGCAAAGTCCTCTGACCTATATGGGGTGGACCAGGTTTTGAACCCAGTCAGTCTTACTCTAAAATTTGTGTTTTTAGCAGTGTTCAGGCAAACTAAATATGACCTGAGAAGGACGCTGTACTTTTATATTTGAGTCCTTATGGACAAACTTCAACCCAACTTAATAGGTAGACAAGATTGAAACCCTCACTTAGGAGCATGTGCCTGTAACAGCAGCTGAATCTTGGCTAATCCCAGCAGCCCTATTTCAACCAGTCATACGCTGCTGAGTGTTCAAACTGTGTTCAAGTCAGGCAAATGCCCAGCTGTACCCAACCCAGCTGTTTCTGTGCCTCACCTCCGATTTCTGTATGTCACTTCTCTTTTTCAGTCTATGGATTTGTTCTGACCATGAGGCATCCCTAGAGTGTCTCTTAATCTGCTGTAATTTTGGGGGTTGCCTCTTATACAAATTGTTCATTGCTCAATTAAATTTTTTAGAATCCAGTTCAGCTGAGGTTTTTCCTTCAACAGCAGCTATACTATTTTTTGATGTATATATTTCCTTACTAACAACAGGTCAACCTTGTTATTCAGCTATGTGTTTAATTTGAGATGGATAATCCCCAGGGCAAACACTATCTAAATATATATGACAATATAAACTAAGAATATCTATTTGCTTTCACTAGATGGTGGGGAAATACTTGGACAATTAACGTTTTTCAATTTGCACAAATCAAGACATGATAAGGATGACCTGAATCCATGAATATTGATAAGCCACAGGGAGCTGGAATAATTAAATGATTTGATCCTTTACTCTGCATAGTATCCTCAGATTACAGATCTCCTGACTTAAGTTTATCTGCTGAACTACATTTTGATAGTAAATGTAGAAAATTTATCCAGTTATGAATAAATAAATTCCACCCCTGGGAAAGATAAAAGTGAAATTCTCTTGGAATCACCCACAAGCTTTCTCCCATCTCTATTATACTGATTTATTCCTTAACCTCTTCTCAGAGGCCATAAAATGAAGATGTGAACTTACAAAACTGAGTCAGCTAAAGGATAATTTTATGTATATATCTCCCTGCTCGTTAGGGAAATGACTAGAGAGATAGTCTTTAATTCAGCCTTCAAACACTTGAGAAAAAATTTCAACAGAGTCCAGTCCAGATGGTCTAATAGTCTATGATAAGAATAACAACATAGGCGTCAATGAAAAAGAAAAGAAAAAAACCCTTTTAGGATAAAGGCATCCAACCATAGGGATAAAGAGGAAGATTCTTCTTTACGGTCTGTCACTAAGGTCTGTTCAAATTAGTTTCATGAAGAATGCATGCTGCTTTATTGTTTGTCAAAAAATAAGATGTGATCCAGTAATTTGAGCATCCAAAATGCTCAATTTCATTAGGCTTAGAGAATGATAAAGGAAAGGATATGAGCTGCCTGTCCTGCAAAGTACATACTACTATTGGCTCCACAACTGGACATTTCTATAGAAACCAAGATGATAACCTAAACTTACAATATTGTGATTCTGATGTAAGAGACATAAGAGAAACTAGAAGTCACTAAGTCTATTCAAACACCAGTAGATCCAATGAGACTGACCTCACTTCAACATCTCTATTAGTACAAACACATAAGCAGCCAGAATAAGATTAGAACAAGCATGATTGTAATACAGCTTGTACTAAGTCTTATCAAAGATATTTCTGTTACTATTATCCTTCAAGTCAGACACCCACTTTTATTTCCCTTAGCAGTCCATAACCCAAACTTATCTGCCCCACTCTCTTTTCCGCATGGCCTTTATTAGGTGTAAACATAGCCTTTAAAAGTGACAGTTTTTTCTATCATTTCCATTCAAAACCTCATCTGAGCCATGGACAGGGCTCGTAGATATAAAGGTGATGATGACAGAGTACCCACACTAGAATTTTGCATATTATGTGATGTAATAATTCTCTGCATAGGATTGAGGGAACAGATGTGGAAAATTTCTTGTAAGAGACAGTGCTTAAAATAAGTTTGAAAACAATGTTGGATTATTTGCACAGAAATTAGGAAACTGTGCTTTATTGAAATGTACTAGCCTATGTAAGGTACAAATGCATGATACTGCAGTGTAAGTTTCATAATATAGTAGTGATCTATTTTATTTACTGAAGTGTCTCAAGCGTAGACAATTATCAGATGTGCAATAAGCATTTAATGAATATTTGTCAGAGGAGTGACAGAATATGATGAACTTTAGCAACTGCAATTGATTTGATACTGCTGAAAAGGGATAGCAGATGTTAAAGCTGATTCTGCAGTGCTCAGGCAATAGTACAACAATAGAAGACAGGATGTGATGATGTGTGAATGTCTGGGGCTATGTTTCATTAGTAGTTGTCTCTCTCTGACTTGGCAAATGGATGTGGCTCTGTAGGGCAGAGGTGGAAAGTTCAAGACAAGGAAAATAAGACAGAAAAAACTTTCACTGTTTTCTGATTCCCCAGAATTGGGAATTTTTCAGGGTCCTCAATGCTCTGGGAAGTTGTTTGAGCTTAGAATAACTGAATAAGAAACCAGGCCACTTCTGATTTTAATTCTATTATATTGTCTGCCATTTCATTATTGAGATTACAGGAAAAAATGGAGCTGGAGGGCTCTTCATTATTTAAATGTGTTTTTAAAAATTTCTAATTTAAGCAAAGAAGTTTCTAATGTACAATAGCAAGATATGTATATTTATTCATAAATTGATGAAAAGCCATAGAATAATTTTAAGCAGAAGACTGATGGTCCATTTTTACTTTTATTTATTCATTTTTCTTATTTTGTTTTTGCACAGATAGGGTCTCATTATGTTGCCCAGGCTGATCTCAAACTCCTGGGCTCATGTGATCCTCCTGCCTCAGCCTCCCAAAGTGCTAGGAATACGGGAATGAGATACCATGCTTGGCCAGCATGATGTATTTTATATTGTAGGGCAGTGACTGAAACAACTGAGTAAAGAAGGATTGAGGAGAATCAGTCAACATACTACAAATAGAGGGAAGTTCATTCATATGTCCATTAGCTTCCTCTTGAACAAAGGTGCATTGAGCAACAAACATGTTTGAGAATCTATGCTAGCCACAGGGATACAATTATAAACAATAAAAACTCAGTCTATGTCTTTAAAGGTCTACAGTTGACAAAGGAAGAGAGATGGTGAACTAGTGAGATTAAGTCAGATGAATGCTGAAAACAAATGGAAACAAAGAATTCACTGAGAACATGACACAATAACTTGAAGACCTATCTAAATATACAAAAGATGGACACAGTGAGATTTAAGTATAGGTAGAAATAAATTGGGTAGAAGTTGAAAAGAATGTCCCAGTGTCTTTTCTTGTCTACAGAGCAAGAAAACAACATAAGAAGAGAAACAAGGGGCATCCACAGAAATGTATTGTGAGAGGGGAAATAATGAGAAAAGAAACTGGAGAAATAAGACGGGAAGTATGTATAATTTTTCCTAAAGTCAATAAAATAGTATTATAGGTATGTTCTTCCATTTGTTTGTGTCCTCTTTTATTTCACTGAGCAGTGGTTTGTAGTTCTCCTTAAAGAGGTCCTTTACATCCCTTGTAAGTTGGATTCCTAGGTATTTTATTCTCTTTGAAGCAATTGTGAATGGAAGTTCATTCCTGA
>NW_012115888.1:574214-613663 GCF_000951035.1 Colobus angolensis palliatus | reverse complement strand
CACCAACATGGCACAAGTATACATATGTAACAAACCTGCATGTTATGCACATGTACCCTAGAACTTAAAGTATAATAAAAAATAAATAAATAAATAAATAAATAAATAAATAAAATAGTATTATAGGGAGGGTAAATTTAAAAAAAAGAAAGAAAATATATAAATGTAGTGTAGTCTATGAAAAGATTAGACTGGGTTAAACCATGATTTTCTTAGAAGTAAAGGAAAGTGGTACACATATTTTCATATTGAAATCAACAGGAAGGTAAATTAGTGACTGATTAAAACTGAAAAGGATTAAAGTTTCATTTTCCTCTTTCTGGGTCGAGTATTGGAAGAGGAGCAGAACTATTCATGGAGGTGTAGATACAAGAGGGATGTTGCGCTCAGGTTGGAACATGCTGAGTGTGAGATAGACAAGTTGAGAGATGTTAAATAAAATATGAGTTCAGAAGAATGATACCTAGATATAAAATTTTTAAATGGTGGTTATTTTATTAGAAAAATATGGAAAATTACAAGGATATAGGGCCTCAGACAAAACTCTGAAGTCCAGAATACTTCAATCCTTAAATATGGAGGCATAAGGAATAGATATCTCTAAAGATTCAGTAGGAAAATAGAAATAATAGAAGATAATTTTTCTGTTATCACCATCATGAGATTAAATCTTATTACATCTCCTATTATTTTTATTAATGAAATATAATCTATTAGTTCATATATATATTATGTATACCCACACACAGAAAGAAAGAGACATAGACTTTAAGAAATTGGTTCAAGTGATTTCAGAGTTTGGGAAATTTGAAATCTGCAGTGCAGCCAGGATGCAGAAGATTCAGATAGGAGTGGATGTTGCAGTCCTCAGTTCGAAAGCTAGAAACTCAGACAGAATTTCTATATTGTAGTCTAGAGAGAGAATTTCCTTTCCTTTGGGAAATATGACTCTGCTCTTAAGGCCTTCAATTAATTGGATGAGGCTCACACATATTATGGAGGGTAATCTGCTTTACTTAAAGTCAACTAATTGTTAATGTCAACTGCACCTAAATATATATATATATATAAATATATCTATCTACATATATATATTTACAGCAACATCTAGGCTGGTGTTTTATTAAACAACTGGGCACTGATCTAGTAAAGTTGGTATATAAAATTTAACCCTCACAAGGGCACATGATAACAGAAGAAGGAAACAAGATATCTTAATCCACAGAGACAAAGAATGAGTCCTTGAAGGAAAAAGTGTTAAATTTTCTGAGAGGTCAAGTAGCTCAAGCATTAAAAAGCATCCTTTGAACTGACTTTTGCTACTGAACAATAGCAAGAACTTAGAGAACCAGAATTAAAAGCCTGATATAAAAGATCAGCGTATTTGAGAGAACTTATTTTGTAGTGTGAATGACACCTGAACAAATGACTGGGGATGGTTACAAAGGAGAAAATGTCAAGGATAGTCCATGGGGATAGCCTTGGTCATTGGGGTGAATACCATTAATTAAGCAGCAAATACACAAGATAGGTAGATGTGGGGAGATGGAGGTTAAACATATTTGTTCTGTTAAAAATATATAAATTTTACCTACTTACGGGATATCTACTAGGGATCAACCCATGTATTAGTCCATTCTCACACTGCTATAAAGACATACCTGAGACTGGGTAGTTCTGTGGGCTGTAGAGGCTTCTGCTTCTGGGAAGTCCTCAGGAAACTTACTGTAATGGTGGAAGGCAAAGGGTAAGCAAATACATCTTCACATGGCCAGTAGGAGAGGGCTGTGGAGAGGTGCTACACTCTTTTAAACAAACAGATCTCATGAGAACTGTATCATGGGAAGAGGAAGGGGGAAGTCCACCCCCATGACACAGTCACCTCCCACTAGATCCCTCCTCCAACACTGGTAATTACAATTTGCCATGAGGTTTGGGTGGGGACACAGAGCCAAACAATATCAACCATCTTTTGGAATTTACACATTTAGACAGAGATATTTGCTAGCATATAAAAGAGGAAAGAAAAGGCTATTTTCCAGAGGCAACAAACATTAAGGAATCAATAAAGGAAAGGATGGAGGAAGATGATAAAAATCTTTCTTTTACTCTATATTGCCTTGCTAAGCTAGGAATTGACAAGTATTTAATATATTAAAAACTATGTTATAGGTGTTGTACACTACAAGAGCATATCTTGGCAATAGGATTAATGATCATGAAAAGAAGCACTCAGACTCCTGGCAGGGCCTACGTCATGTGTCACTTAACAATATGATGTAACCTAGCCCAAGGATTACCAGATCTCCATGACAACAGGATGTAAAAGCCCTGGTTACCCTAGAGACAAGGCTGCCTCAGCACAGATGGAACTTTCATGAACCTTAAAATAAAGCTTCCCCTTGCAAGAATAGTTTAAACTCCCTTTATTAAAGAAGCACCTGGTGACTGACCCAGATTGAGTACAGAAATAAAAAAGAGGGACCAGCTCCCAAGAATCTGAGAATAATCTCAAGACTGAGACTGTCCCCCTGAGATAGCTATTTGACCCCTGACTGTGTTTGGCAAGTGTCACCAGCTTTGTACCTGCTTATTATTTTGTAAGGTCACGCCAGAATAAACTACCTGAACATCAGCCAGTGTCTATGACTCATCCTTGAATCAAATTGGACCAAAGGAGAAAAATTGCTCTGGGAAAGCTTGTCTGCTAGGTCCACCAGATATGCCAAAAGCCTCAACGAGGTGGTGAACCCAAAAGTGTCTGAGACCGGTCTCAATCAATTTAGAAAGTTCATTTTGCTAAGGTTAAGGACGTGCCCATAACATAACCTCAGGAGGCCCTGACAACATGCGCTGAAGGTTGTCAGGGTACAGCTTGCTTTTATGCATTTTAGGGAGACATAAGACATCAATTAATACATGTAAGATTGATATTGGTTTGATCTGGAAGGGAGGGACAACTCAAAGTGGGGGCAGAGGGTTATAATAAGAGGTTGTGGATACTGGGGTCTCGCCATGCAGATGAAGCCTCCAAGTAGCAGGCTTCAGAGATAATAGATGGTAAGTGTTTCTTATCCAAACTAAGATCTGTCAATGCTAGTTGGCTTTTCCTGAATTCCAAAAGGGAGGGGGGTCTAGTGTGGTCTGTCTCTCCCTTCCCATATTAGCCTGAACCACTTTTTCACTTTAACTTTAGAATACCAATGGCTGAGAGGAGGGGTCCATTCAGTCGGTTAGGAGGGCCTTAGTATTTTCTTTTTGGTTTACAGGGTAAAGAACAGAGGACATCAGCTTACCAGTTTGAGCCTCTGCGAAAGTAAACAACTCTCTCAAATTGTTTGTTAAAAGACAACTTTTTTTTCCCCTCCAACGTCTAGATTCTAAAGAAGTCTTAACACTTTCGAGGAACTCATGGTAGGTGGAGCAATGCCCCTTCCCTAGATGTACATATCCAAATCCGTGGAACCTGTCTTAAATGACAAAATGAATTTTGTAAGTAATATTAGGTTCCTTTGAGTTAGAAGATTACCCTAGATTGCTTGAGTGAGCCCAATATTAATAATTTGATGGGATCCTGAAAGGAAGGTGGGAATGCAGAAGTTTTCATAAGAGAAATGGAAGTACGGAAAAACAGGCAGGAGAGAGTCAAAGCATAAGCATTCAACTCACCATTGTCATGCTTGAAGATGAAAAAGTAGGGGTTGGGGCACAAGCCAAGGAATGGGAGTGACCTCTGGGAAGTGGGAATAATGGTCACCTGGAACAGCCATCAGGCAAAGGAGAACTTGAGTCTACAACTTGCAGAAACTATGTTCTACCAACAGTTTGAAGGAGCAAGTAAATAGATTCTCCCATAGATACTTAAGAAAAGAATGCAGCTCTGTCAGTACCCTACTTTTTTGATACTATGTCAGAACTAGGAGATAATGTATGTTTCATTTTAAGCTGCTAAATTAGTGGTAATTTGTTATGGTAGCAACACAAATAGATATACTTGCATTTAAGTTGTTTATGTGAACATATTATGATTATGATATAGTAAATGTTAGAAGAAAAATACTAATTAAAATATGAATGTCAACTGACACAAACTGGCAAACATCTTACTCCTATTTTGCTTACATTATATGCAACAATGCAAAATGCATGCAATGCAAAACTTTCTGAGATTAAAATCAACATTTAATATTGATGTTATAGCAGAAGTTTATTCAGTTGAAAGAATGCATAATTCTGTTTGTTCAGTTTTAAACAATAAACAAAACCGCAGTCTTGATAATGAAGATGGCACAATTTTTTATGTTGTAGAATTTATCATGTCTAGCAAACTCTCACTAAAATGAAATAGTGCAGCTAATTCTATTTTCTACCAATAATAAGTTTTTGTTTTACCTTCAGGGTTCTTAAGCCAATTTACCCAAGTGTAGATTGAAATGAACTTTAGCTTCTTAGATCTTAGATCTATGATACCAAAGTCATTTCCTATATATAATATGTTGGCCTCTTTTCTTTTCATTTTTAAAATACTTTACATTATTTATATCATACTTGTTCAAAATAGAGAATACTGGTTGCTTTTTATTAGGGAAATAAATCATTGCAAAGAAGAATAAGATGTACAGAATATTTAGCTTATTTTAGTCCATTTGTCTGCAGTTATACTGTGAAACTGAAGTGTGTGAAGACAAATTAGTGAAAGTTAGTCTCATCATAACATTAATAGAACAAGAAATGGCACCAAATGTTAATATTTAAGTCTCGGTGTGTTTTCACTCCAGGCTATGAAGCCAACAAGATTTAGTTTTCACTTTATTTTTAAATCCACTAAGAACTTTACAACATTAAGAAGAGTGTACTATTCTCCAGTTTATGGAAACAATGTCCCTCTTTTTACCACTCTTTATAAATTCTATTTTTGAAACTTCTTCTTTTGATCTAATATATTCACTGACTCATTTCTTCTAGGCAGAAAATAATTTATATCAAAATAATCCCATCATGTTTTTTAGTTTGTACAAATAAAGTCATGATAAATAATTTCATTAAAATGGTAAGTATTATCCAACATCACTAACAAAATATTAAATTAAATTCTGACTTCCCAGAGCAGGCATCGAAATTTCATTTTAATTTTGCTCAGAGTTTTTCTAACACAACCAAACATAACCTTATTACATCTTTTGTTCAAAGTGGCTTATATGTAGTTTAGTTGATTATCATTGATATTTTGATCTGTTATGTTTTCTAAGGTTACAATAAATATTTAGGGTGTGATTCCTCAAAGAATTTCCCATTAAGATGAAATTAAAAGAGATAGATAAAAACATATTTGTATTCTCTGATAATAGATAGTCACCATTTTAAGTTATATTTTATTAGAAAAATAGGCATTGTGTAGTTGAGAATTTATCATGGTTTCAATCCCAGGCAAAGGAAATTAAGTAAAGTAGATGAAAGAACCCATTGGATTTTTTTCAGCAAATTACTGACTGATCTAGTCCCTAAGTCAATACTCTGATAACACCTAAGGAGACCATTACCACAGGACTTATCACAGGACATTGATATATGATGCTAAATGTCTGTCTGTCCCATATGGCCTCCCTAGATCTCTAGTTTATGGTTGTATATTCTTTTAATCTTTAGATTCTGATATTTAGCATGCATCTATTCTTATATTATCCATTCTTATATTATGTTTTTAATGTATATTTGTGTAAAACATAAGGCTTTACAAGAGAGGTGTAATTGCAATTAAACCTCTTTAAATGCAATAGCATAAGGCTATTCCAAACTAAGGGTTAGGACAGAATTTGAACCATAAGTTTAACAGTCTCCTGGAAATGCTTTGTGTCCCTGGAAGTCATGAGCATGTTGTCATACAACCACACCAGATTATTGTCTGGGGTTCATGGATCTCTTTAGGTTGAGTGTGCTTTTTGTGGAATTCTGAACACTCTACCAAGGATTTCTGGCCCAGTCTCTCATTCCTGACAAAGAAAATAAAGGTCTGAACTCACTCTCTCTATTCAAAAACCCAAATACTGAAAGAATATGGATAAACTCTTTGGTTTCACCGGCTCCTGGTAGCTGCTCTACTGAGACAGGTATTCCATAGTTGACTTACAGATGGAAGTTAAGAAGATGGGCATGACAATGGGGCAGCTATCTTGCTGGAATCACCACTCCCATTTCAATTTTTCAGCTCTCTCTAATTATTTAAATACAATATCCCACTCCTGCTTCAATGCAATTTTTTTACAGTTTACAAAACCTGCCCAAACCTATTTTAATGTAAAACGTGTGCTACTATTTGCCATGTATTTTGCCAGGCTTATACTTTTCAGTGACATATTTAGGAGTGATTTGACTACTTATAACTAGAGAGTAAACTGCAAAGCCCTGTGCATGTGCTCTACTTTATAACCACGACCTCTGCATTTCAGATTTTCAAAGGAAGTTCAGAAATTACGGAAGGAAGGGGGAAATGGGTTGCAATCAACACTATACTCATGAATTAGATGACGAATTCTTATGACATCTGGAAAGTCATGCTCTTCCTGCAACAAATCTTGAGTTTGTAAGATCCTGCACCCTGTTAGTAATTCTCTGCCTGTCCTAAATCAGGTTAGAAATTCTCCACTTTTGTCTGATTATCTAATATGATTTGTATATTTTTCCTGCTCAAATCTCATGTTGAAAATTTGTTGAGGTTTTTGCCATAAAAAGTAAAGACAAAAATCACAATTATTTTTGCACCAACCTAATAATACTCAATGTTAGAGGTACGGACTGGTGGGACAGTGTTTTGGGTGATGGGATGGATCACTCATGGCTTGGTGCTGTCCTCAAGCTAGTGAGTGCTTCTCATGATACCTGGTTGTTTAAAAGCATGTGGCCTATACCCAACCCTTACTCCCACTTCACCTTCTGCCATGAGTAAAAGCTCCCTCGGCCTCCCCAGAAGCCAAGCAGATGCCAGCATCATGCTTGCTGTACAGCCTACAGAAATGTGAGTGAATCAAATCTCTTTTCTTTATAAATTACCCAGTCTCAGGTATTCTGTTATGGCAAGGCCAGCAGCCTAACACACTATTTAGCTCATCAACAGAAGCTGCCTGTAACATCCTCCTATGCTTGAAAGTTCTTTGCTAGTTAAGTTGCCTGGCCAGCTTACCTAGAGCCTCAGGGTTAATGAGGATCAAGGGTAGGCAAAGGAAAATATAAGACATATAGGAGGGATAGTGATATTGTTAGGATCTGTGTCCCAACACAAATCTCATATTGAATTGTAATCTCTGGTGTCGAAGGTAGGTCCTGGTGAGAGATGATTACATCATTGGGCAATGCCTCATGTTTCAACATCATCCCCCTTGGTGTTGTTATGGCAAGAGTGAGTTATCACAACATCTGGTTGTTTAAAAGTGTGTAGCACCATCCTGCTCTCTCTCTCCCCCTACTCCGTATATGTAATATATGCCTGCATCCCTTTCAACTTCTCCGGTGATTGTAAGTTTCCTGAGGCCTCCCAGCCAGGCTTCCTGTACAACCTGCAGAACCATGAGCCAATTATACCTCTTTTCTTTACAAATGACTCAGTCTCAGTTATTTTTCTCTAGCAATGTGAGAACAGACTAATATAGAAAATTGATACTGGGAGTGGGGCATTGCTATAAAGATACCTGAAAATGTGGAAGCATCTTTGGAACTGGATAATGGGCACAGGTTGAATCAGTTTGGAGGGATCAGAAGAAGAGAGAAAGGTGTGGGAAATTTGGAACTTCCTAAAGACTTGTTGAATGGTTGCAACCAAAATACTGATAGTGAAACAGACAGTGAATCCAGGTTGAGAAGGTCACAGAAAGAAATGAGGAACTTATTAAAACTTGGAGTAAAAGTCACTCTTGTTATGCGTTAGCAAAAATAAAAAATTGGTGGCATTGTCACCCTGCTATAGGCAATCTGTGGAACTTTGAACTTGAAAGAGATGATTTAGGGTATCTGGCAGAAGAAATCTCTAAGCAGCAAAGGATTCAAGATGTGGCCTGGCTGCTTGTAAAAGTCTGTCTCATGTGCATGAGAAAAGAAATTACCTGAAACTGGAACTTATATTTAAAAGTAAACCAAAATATAAAAGTTTGAAAAATTTGCCTGGCCATGTGATAGAAAAGAAAAACTAATTTTCAGGGGAGTAAATCAAGCAGGTTGTAGAAATTTGCTTAAGTAAAGAGGGGCCAGTTGGCCAGGCGTGGTGGCTCATGCCAGTAATCCCAGCACTTTGGGAGGCCGAGGTGAGTGGGTCATGAGGTCAGGAGATCGAGACCATCTTGGCTAACACAGTGAAACCCCACCTCTACTAGAAATACAAAAAATTAGCCAGGCGTGGTGGAGGGCGCCTGTAGTCCCAGCTACTCAGGAGGCTGAGGCAGGAGAATGGCATTAACTCGGGAGGTGGAGTTTGTAGTGAGCCAAGATCATGTCACTGTACTCCAGTCTGGGTGACAGAGCGAGACTGTCTCAAAAAAAAAAAAAAAAAAAAGGAATGACCAGTTACTAACAGACAGGAAAATGGGAAAAAGACCTGAGAGGCATTTCAAGACCTCTGCATCAGTTCCTCCCATCATAGGCCTGGAGGTCTAGGAGTAAAGATTTGTGACTTGGGCCAGGTTCAGGGACCTGCTACTCTGTGCAGCCTCAAGACATGACACTCTGCATTGTGGTTGCTCTATCTCCAGCCATGGCTAAAAGGGGACCAAGTACAGCTCAGAATGCTGCTTCAGAAGGTGCAAACAGTAAGCATAGGTGGCTTACACTGGTGTTAAGCCTGAAGGTGCACAGAGTACAAGAGTTGAATTTGGGAGACTTCACCTCGATTTCAGAACATGTATGAAAGAGTCTGGATGTCTAGACTTTATTTCTTTCTTGGAAATCCACTTATAACTTATCTCTTAGCAGGCTAGCTATATTAGTTAATTCTCACACTGCTGTAAATAAATACCTGAAGTCTGCTGCAGGGATGGAGCCACCATGGAGAACCTCTACTAGGAAAGTACGGAGGTGGAAATGTGGGTTGGAGACCCCATATAGAGTCCTCACAGGGACACTGCCTCTTGGAGCTATGAGAAGAGGGCCACTGTTCTCCAAACCCAGAATAGTATATCCACTGGCAACTTGCATCCTGCACCTGGAAAAGTCACAGGAACTCAATAGCAGTCCTTGAGAGCAGCTGCAGGGGCTGAACCTTGCAAAACCACAGAGGCAGCGCTGCCCAAGTCCTTGGGAATCCACTCATTGCATCGCTGTTCCCTGGATGTGAGACATGGAGTCGACAGAGTTTATTTTTAAGCTTTAGGGTTTAGTGACTCCCTGCTGGGTTTTGGACTTGCATGGGGCCTATAGCCCCTTCCTTTAGGCCAATTTCTTGCATTTGGAAACAGAATGCTTACCCAACGCCTATAGCCCCACTGTATCTTGGAAGTAACTAACTTGTTTGTTATTATTAATTATTATTATTTTGTTTTATAGGCTCATAGGTGGAAGAGACTAACCTTGTCTCAGTTGAGATTTTGGACTTTGGACTTTTGGATTAATAATGAAATGAGTTAAAACCTTGGAAACTGCTGGGAAGGGATGATTGGGGTTTGCAATGTGAGAAGGACATTAGATTTGGTAGGGACCAGGGGCAGAATGATATGGTTTTTACCTGTTTCTCCTCCCAAATCTTATGTTGAATTGTAATCTCCAGTGTTGGAGGTAGAGCCTGGTGGGAAGTGACTGGATCATTGGTGTGATTTCTCATGATTTTACACCATCCCCTTGGTGGTGTTATGGCAAGAGTGAGTTTTTATGAGATATAATTGTTTAAAAGTGTCTAGTACCTCCCTTCTCTCTCTTTCTCTCCTGCTCCAGCCATGTTAGATGTGGATGTTTACCCTTTACCTTCTGCCACGATTGTAAGTTTCCTGAGATTTCCCAAGCTATGCTTTCTGTACAGCCTACAGAACTGCGAGTCAACTAAACCTCTCTTTGCTTTTTATAAATTACCTAGTCTCAGTTTTTTTTTAATAGCAGTGCAAGAACAAACTAATACAGCTAGCCTATTGAGAGAGAAAGCATAAATGGGGCTCCCAGAAAGAAATACTTGATTCTGATGAAATAGAACTAGATAAAAAAAAAATAGTAACAACATTAAATTAAAATCTTAAGAGTGTTCAAGGCAATTAGAAATCTATTTTCTAAGAATAATTATTTATAATAAAGAAGAAGAAGGATACAACATTTAATTAGTGATTTAGATCAATGATCAGCAACACTTTTTTCTGTAGAGAGCCAGATAGAAAACACTTTAGTCTTTGGTGCCCATATGGCTTCTGTTGTGACCATTCACCTCTTAGGTAAACAATCACAGAAATACAGAAGTAAATAGGCATGGTTACATTCCAATAAAACTATATTTACCTAAATAAATAGGGGGCCAGATTTAACCTCTGACCTGTAGATTATCAACGCTGATCTAGATTAAAGAGGAATGTATATATCAAAGCCATAAAAATCCTGAAGGAAAGCAAAACACTAGCATTTTTTTGAAGAGCTGAAGCAGAAAAATTTACATGCTAATAAAAAGTATTTCAGAAATTAGGGTAGAAGCAAGCTCTAATATTGGAGGAAAATATTGTCTTAAAGGTAGTTCTATGTATGCAGATTGACATTATTAGTAACAATGGTGTATTAGTCAGGCTTCTCCAGAGAAACAGAACGAAAGGTGTGTGCGTGTGTGTGTGTGTGTGTGTGTGTGTGTGTGTGTATGGAGATTATATATAGTGTATGTGCAGAGGAGATATAAGGAAGTTTATTATGGGAGTTGGCATATGTGATCATGGAAGCCAGGAAGTCCTATAGTCTGCCATCTGGAATCTGGAGAACCAGGAAAACTGGTGGTGTAATTCAGCTTTAATTTGCAGTCTTGAGAACCAGGGGAGCCAGTCCAATAACTCTTAGTCCAAGGCTGAAGAGCTGAGAATCAGAGAACCAGGAGAGTAGGGGGAGGTACTTGAAAGAGTGAAGATGTGGCCAGCCCAAATTGTGTCAGATTCGTGTATATTCCAAGTTGAAAACATTGGAGAAATTGTAGTTTCAGAAAAGTAAGTTGAATTGTCTCTTCCTGCATACAGCAAGTAATAAAGATTTCTCTGGGAAGAGTACCCGTTCCATACTACACTAAGAAAATTGTCCTTATCACCAGAGACTTGGAATTGAAAGCTGCAATGTACTGGAATAAGCATAGTTAATGAAGTAACCTTTATCTTCCACCTATTTAACCTCTGCCCACCCAAATATGTCTCCTAACGGCTCCCCTAGAAAATTTTACCACCGTAAACAGATTTTCTTTGTTATATCATTTCTTATCAAATGTATTACTCTTTGTCTAAAATGTTATAAAAGCATCTTGCTATGGCAACTTCTTTGGATTTTACTCTCTTGTGAAGATCCACGTGTACCTGTAAAACCAATAACATTTGTGTAATTTTCTCTTATTTATCTGCTTGGTGTCAATTTTTTCTCTAGATCCAGCTGAAGAGCCCACTAAAAATTGGGACTTGAAGTAATGTCTGGCTCCCCTACACACACTGCTGTAAGTCATGGAGTTGGGACTTTCAAACGTAGTAGAAAATAGGTGTCTCAGCTCAACAACAGAGAAAGAATGTCACCCTTCTGTCCATCTGCTCAACTGATTGAATGATGCCTCCCTCTGAGGCACATTGGTGAGAGCAGCTTTTCTTTACTGTTTACTGATTTAAATGCTAATTTCTTCCACAAAGACCCTCACTCAGAAATAATGTTTTACCAGGTATCTGGGTTACCTTAACCAAGTGACATATAAAATTAGCCATCACAAATGGAAATTTGAAAAGAATTGAACATCTTAATTTAAGGGATAAGAGAAATACAAGATAAAATGCCAATAATTCTGTGTCTAGGTAGTAATTCTTTGTTAGATAAAACACTATACAGTAATGCAATGCAAAGTGTAAAGTATTATTTTACCAGTATATGATTTGGGGAAATATATTTATTAAACATATACAGAAAAAATTCTGTATCTCTTTCCTTTGAGATCTGTCTTGATAGTCTCCATACAACAATTAGAGATCTTAGAAATTACAAATGAAACAATGTCAGTGCTCCACTCAAAACCACCCATTTTCTTACCATTTCATTCAGAATAAAGTACAAATTTTAAGTTCTTCGAATTGGTTCCTTGCTCTCGTCCTGAACCATCTCTCTGATCTCAACTTACCACCATCTTCACCTACCCTTTTCTGCTGGTGTCCAGCCTAGGCCAACATTTCTCCTGTCTCACAGTCTTTGCACTTGTTCTCTCTCCCTGGGTCACTGTCTATCCAGGAAACGTATGGCTGATCTCTCCACTGTCCTGTTTTGTTGTTGTTGTTGTTTGTTTGTTTTTTGAGATGACGTCTCTGTCACCCAGGCTGGAGTGCAGTGGCACGATCTCGGCTCACTGCAGCCTCCGCCTCCTGGGTTCTAGCAATTCTCCTGCCTCAGCCTCCCAAGTAGCTGGGACGACAGGTACACAACACCACTACAGGTTAACTTTTTATGTTTTTAATAGAGATGGGGTTTTACCATGTTGACCAGGCTGGTCTCAAACTCCTGACCTCAGGTGATCCACTCACCTTGGCCTCCCAAAGTGCTGTGATTACAGGTGTGAGCCACCATGCACAGTGATCTCTCCACTTTCCCAAGATCTCTTCAAATATCACTCTACCAGAAGGAGTTAGTCAAACATCTGCAAAAAGGAATAAGCCTCACCTTTTTATTAGCACTTACATTGTGACACTGAACATCACTCCATGACAGCAGAGATTTTTTCCTTCTGTTTTTTGTTTTTGTTTTTGTGACAGAACTAGGAACATTAGATGTGTTATTTTCCTTGGGCTGTCATAACAAAATACCATAAATTGGGTGGCTTAAACAAGATAAATTTATTTTTTCAAAATTCTAGAGGCCAGAAGTTCCAAATCAAGATATGAGAGGGCCAGTTTCTGGTAAGAACTCTCTCTCTCTGCCTCTCTCTCTCTGGCTTGCAGATGTGAGCCTTCTAGCTGTGCGATGTGTCATCACATGGCTTTACTCAGTATGTGAGTATAGAGAGAGAAGTCAGGGAGAGACTTCTGATGTCTCTTACTATAAGGACACTAATCTATGAAATCAGAACCCCACTTTTATGACCTCACTTAGCCTTAACCAGTTTCTTAGAGGCTCCATCTCCAAATACGACCACACTGGGCGGTAGGGCTTCAAGATATGAATTTGAGTGAAGGTCACAAACATTCAATTCAAAACAATAGAGATACTTTAAATGCGACAGGGCTAGGAAAAAAAATGAATTAAGTAATTATTGATAATAAAACCATTAGGAAAAGAGGACACGTATCTTAATGTGAATGCTAATCAAGACTTAGAGCTAAATGTTGCATATATTAGTTAGTAAAACCTTAGAGTTTTGAAATATGGAAGTAGAAGAAAGAAAGAACAGTTAAAAATTTATTTGGAAAATGAATGTTAAAAAAACATTTTAAATAGATTATTTAATGTGGTGATTTTGAATATGGTAGGAAGAGAAAAGATAGAGGAGGACATAATGTATCTTTATATATATAATAACATATAAACATATTTCATTATGATCATTGGTAAAAAAGATTATATAATATTCAAAAAAGGTACAAAAGAAATTACCAGTAAATATAAAGATTAAATAAGAAGAATGGTATGTTGATCAAATTGGCAATAATTGGAAACAATAACAGGAAAAAAGAATAACATAAAGTAAATACATCTAAAGTAGAATAAAGACAAGACAATGTTACATATGGTTTACTTCAGTGCTCATTAATACATACCCCTAAAAATTAAAAATTATGCCAAATCAATTTTTAAAACACCCAGTTATACATTGTTTACAAGAAATTTAATCAAATGAAATGCTAAAGAAAGAATATAAATAAAGAATGTTGTCAAGACAGATATTATAAGATGATAAAAGTTACAATAATTCACAAAGAAAGTACACATCTCATCATGTATGCACAAAACTATGTAGAAGCTGAATGCATGAACAGTAATAATAAAAATGTGAAATGTTAATCAATTATAATAACAGATATTTTAACAAATTTCTTTCAGAATTATATTAATAATAGTAATTTCTAAATAAAATAATTAAAAAACAAACTGGATAATTAATTAGCTATACTGAAGCTGAACACGCAACTGTGTATAAAATTATTTCCAAAGCTAAATGTGTTTGTCCATGATCAAATAATCAACATCTTTCAATTAAATTCACCATCTAATTTTTCCTAAACAAATAATTTCCCAAATATTTACACTCATTCTTAAATATCAAACATATACTTAATTAAAAGGCATGCAAAATAAAAAAAAATTAAAAGTGTATGATGTGTGTATTTTGTCTAGCTTCTCCAGAGAAAAAGCATCAATAGGAGACACACACATGCACACACACACACACACACACACACACACACAAAGATGTTTATTATGAGAAAGATTGTGAAGACTGAGAAGTCACCCATCTACCCCTCTGCAATCTAGAGGCCCAGGAATGCCAATTATGTAGTTCTAGTCCAAGACCAAAGGCCTGAGAACCCAAAAGGTCCATGGTATAAATCTTAATTCAAAGGCAGGAGAAGACTGATGTCACAGTTCACCAGTCAGCCAGGAAGCAAAAGGGGATGAATTTCTCCTTCCTCTGCCTTTTCCTCTATTCAGACCCTCAGCAGTTTGGATTATGTCAAACCACATTGGGAAAGACATTCTGCTACACTGAATCCACTCATTTAAATGTTAATATTGCCTGGAAATACCCTCACACAAATACCCAGAAATAATATTTAACCTGGACACCTGCATTAGTCTGTTCTCACACTGCTATAAAGAAATACTTGAGACTGAGTAATTTATGAAGAAAAGAAGTTTAATTGGCTCATGATTCTGCAGGCTGTACAGGGAGTATAGTGACTCCTGCTTCTGGGGAGGCCTCAGGAAGCTTTCAAACATGGCGGAAGGCAAAGGGGGAATGAGGCACTTCATATGGCTGAAGTAGCAGAAAGAGCGAGAGAGGAGGTGCTATACACTTTTAAACAACCAGATCTCGTGAGGACTCACTCACTCACTATCATGAAAACAGCACCAAGAAGATGGTGCTAGACCATTCATGGAAACTATGTCCTCATGACTGAATCACTTCCCACCAGGCCCCACTTTCAATATTGGGGATTACAATTAAACATGAGATTTGAGTGGGGACAGAGATCCAAACCATATCATTCTCCCTCTGGCCCCTGCCAAGTCTCATGTCCTTCTCACATTGCAAACTCCAATCATACCTTCCCAATAATCCCTCAAAACTTTAACTTATTTATAACATTCACTCAAAAGTCCAAAGTCCAAAGTCTCATCTGAGACAAGGCTAGTCCCTTCTGCCTATGGGCCTGTAAAATCAAAAATAAGTTAGTTACTTCCAAGATACAAAGGGGTTATAGGCATTGGGTAAACGTTTCCATTCCAAAAGGAAGAAATCCATCAAAAGAAAGGGGATACAGGCTCCATGCAAGTCTGAAACCCAGCAGGGAAGTCACTAAACCTTAAAGCTCTTAAATAATCTCCTTTGACTTCGCGTCTCACATCCAGGTAACACTGAGGCAAGGGGTGGGCTCCCAAGGGCTTGGGCATCTCTGCCTCTGTGGTTTTGCAGGGTTCAGCCTCTGCTCTCGAGGGCTGCTGTTGAATTCCTGTGACTTTTCCAGGTGCAGGGTGCAAGCTGCCAGTGGATCTACCATTCTTTGGAGTTTGGAGAACAGTGGCCCTCTTCTCACAACTCCACTAGGCAGTGCCCCCATGCGGACTCTGTATGGGGTCTCCAATCCCACATTTCCCCCTCTGCACTGCCCTAGTAGAGGTTCTCCATGAGAGCTCCACCTTTGCAGCAGGCTGCTGCCTGGACATCAGGGCTTTTTGATACATCCTCTGAAATATAGGTGGAAGCTCCCAATCCTCAACTTTTGCATTCTGTACACCCAGATGCTTAACACTACGTGGAAGCCACCAAGGTTCACAAGCTGCCATCTCTGAAGCAGTGGCCCAAGCTGTACCTGGGCTCATTTGAGTCATAACTGGAGCTGGAATGACTGGGATGTGGGGAGCATTGTCTTGAAGTTGCTCAGGGAAGCACGTCCTTGGCCTGGTCCATGGAACTATTCTTCCCTCCTAGACCTCTGGGTCTGTGATGGGAGGGGTTATCATGAAGGTCTCTGAAACGCTTTCAAGGCCTATTTCCTATTGTCTTTTGTATCAGCATTTGCCTTTCTTTCAATTATGCAAATGTCTGCAGCCTGCTTCAAACCCTCCACCTGAAAATGGGCTTTCATTTCTACCACATGGCCAAGCCACAAATTTTTCAAACTTTTACATTCTGCTTCCTTTTTAAATATAAGTTTCTGAGCTATGTTTTTAGAAGCAGCCAGGCTGCTTCACAAATGCTTCGCTGCTTAGAAATATCTTTCACCCCCTAAATCACCAATCGCAAGTTCAAAGTTCCACAGATCCCTAGAGCAGGGACACAACGCAACCAGGTTCCTTGCTAATATATACCAAAAGTGACCTTTGCTCCAGTTCCCAATAAATTCTTAATCTCCATCTGTGACTTTATCAGGCTAGTCTTTCTAGTCTGTATCACTCTCAGTATTTCGGTCACAATTTAACCAGTCTCTAGGGTGTTTCAAATGTTCTGTCATCTCCCTATCTTCTTCTGACCCCTTCACACTCTTCTAACCTCTGCCCATCACCTAGTTCCAAAGTTGCTTCAACAATTCAAGTAGTGTTATATGAATGCTCTACTCCTCTGTACCAGTTTTCTGTATTAGTCCATTCTCACTGATATTAGAAAAAATGCCTGAAACTGGGTAATTTATAAAGAAACAAATTTAAAGTGGTATGATTTGAATAATATTCTTCATCTATTACTGATTTGTGGAAGTTACAGAGACGATTTCAATATAAATAAATGAGATAGTCCAGGTGCGGTGACTCATGCCTATATTCCCAGCATATTGGGAGGCCTAGGAGGGTGGATCACTTGAGGTCAGGAGTTCAAAACCATCCTGGTCAACATGGTGAAACCCTGTCTCTACCAAAAATACAAAAATTAGCCAGGTATGGTGGCACATGCTTGTAATCTCAGCTACTTGGGAGGCTGAGGCAGGAGGATAGTTTGGAACCAGGAGATGGAGGTTGCAGTGAGCTAAGATCAGGCCACTGCACTCCAGCCTGGATAACAGAGTGAGTCTTTGTCTCAAAAAAAAAATAAAAATAAATAATAAAATAAATAAATATTATAGAAAATATTCCAAACGTGAAATTAATGGATCTGCAATACCCATCAGGTACAGAACCCACAAGCTCCTTCCGTCCCAAAAAAAGAAAAGAAATGAAAATTCTTCCACATTTAGAATTTTCTCATTTAAACAAGGGACAATTATATGGCCTTGCTCATAAACTGAGTAGCTATAATGGAGAGAATTTAGGGTCTATTTTTCCAGACTCTAAATTTATAAAATATAGAATATATTCTTGCAAATTGCCATTTTATAATCCTCCTCATATTCTTGTCTTGAGCATTTATTCAAATCATGAACTATGATCAAAATGCATAATTGTAAAGTTGGAAACAAATAGCACTTTCCCTTTTGTGAAATTAAGTTCCATTTTTAAAGTGTTATTTACTATTTTCTCAAATTTTGGCTTTTGGACATTAGCCTATTTTCTTGGGTGATAAGTGCTACGAATAGAAAGAAACTGTATAATTTCTAGATCAAGGAGAGACATACTCTATCTTTTTTGGCGATAAAATTTGTAATTTTACTGTATTTAGAGAGTTTCAATAAAAGGGAAGCAATAAGAGAAGATAATTTAAGGGGATTAATAATTTTTCAAATCAGAGGCCAAATTGTAATCAAGTTTTTATACATTTAGTTAATTAATACTTGGAAATAGGCTTAATTTATGTGGAATATAGAGCACTTTTAATAGGTTAGACACATGTAATTTCCTCTAGTACCTATAATCATCTCGATGCATAATTTGCATGGATTAGGATGAAGATAAATGATCTGGAAAAGCATTACAATTCCAAAAATCTTGTTAAATGTTTCTACCAATGTTCAAGTTTCATGAAGAGCACTAGAGTTTCTTACTTCATTTTTAAAAGCCTTATATAATAATTTATCAATAAGACTAAGTATAATTGATGTTAATATATTTAATAGCAATAATCTACTTGTTATTTAGAGAAGGCATTATAGAGATAAAAATAAATTTCTTCGCAGAAAACCAGGTCCTATTGTATTCAACAATTCAATGGAAGAAAATAAAGCTCAGTTGTTGTGTTTAAAAAATATGCAGGCAGTTGGTAGGATAAGATTTGTTCAACAGCAATTAAAATGTGTGTTAAGCCAATATGATCTCACTCATCATGAATGGCACTAAGCAATTCGTGAGAGATTTACCCTGATGTTCCAATTACCTCCTACCAGGCCCCACCTCCAATGCTGGAAATCACATTTCAACGTGAGATTTGGAGGGGACAAACATCCTAACTGTCATGCATATCCGTGTGAAGAGACCACCAAACAGGCTTTGTGTGAGCAATAAAGCTTTTTAATCACCTGAGGGCAGGCAGGCTGAGTCTGAAAAGAGAGTCAGTGAAGGGAGATAAGGGTGGGGCCATTTTATAGGATTTGGGTAGGTAAAGGAAAATTACAGTCAAAGAGGGGGGTGTTCTCTGATGGGCAGGAGTGGGAGTCACAAGGTGCTCAGTGGGGGAGCTTTTTGAGCCAGGATGAGCCAGGAAAAGGAATTTCACAAGGTAATGTCATCACTTAAGGCAAGGACCGGCCATTTTCACTTCTTTTGTGATTCTTCAGTTACTTCAGGCCATCTGGGCAAATTCCTGCAAGTCACAGGGGATGCGATGGCTTGGCTTGGGCTCAGAGGCCTGACACTTACCATATCAAGTATAAAGTAACATTAAATGTTTTAGAATTCCCTGGGAGAGTTATGCACTTGTAATATTTGGACTGGTCTCCAATTTTGGAGTCAGAAATGTTAGCTGATGTTTTGTCTAATTCAGAGACTACCTAAAAGAGTTATTTTTACTGGGTTGAGTTCTGGAAGGTTCCATCTAAGGAATAAACTACTCTCTATTATATTCACCATAGTATTTCCTCACTGTAGGGAGTGAAATTCTCATCACATTCTGTGATGTTTTTAATTCCTCTTTCTCTTTGGCATTTTAATAAAAACTAAGAAAGCGTTTAAGAAATATCTATCCTATTATTATGTTTCTATCTTAACCATAAAAGTCTTGTTTTTTTAAAACACTTTTAAAATAATAGCTTTAATCCATTTTATACTTCTGCATATTCTATTCCTTGCCCCAAATTTAACCATGTGCCCAAATTTGCTTCTTCTCAAAAGTTGACCATTTATTTCTTCATCTAACAACTGGCATAGAATTAAACTGCTCTTCATTTGAACTCACAATTCTTCCTTTCTAAAAATTTTCAACTATACTTCTCCCTCTCTCCCTTACTTGCCAGGATTAAACTCTGATGCCACATTATGTTATGGCAATAAAAACTTCAAACTAAAATGTAAACTATTTTTCTGTTAGCTACTTCCTTTCAGTAAGCAGAAAAGAGAGGGAAAAGTGACAAATAAGCAGTGCTCAGACAGAAATCTCCACATTCTCCTCTTCTTTCTGCATGCCAAATTATGGAAAAGATTCAGTTTACTTTAGATGTTGGGACTGTAGTCTCTATGTCTCAAGAATGTAGGAAGACCTTGATAAAATTTGGAGGAGGAAGCATCACAATGATAGCAGAAAGGTTTTCAGGAGAAGCCCACGGTGTGGAGTGTCAAGGTGTTTGGCCTGGCATTCTGTAACTGCATGCTACTTCTCTTTTCGTGTGGAGCCACCATGGCTTCCCTCTGACCCTGAACGGTGTTCAATCCAGAAAACTCTATTGTCTTCTGTTGAGATCATAAACTGAGCTTGTCTGTCTGTCTAGCTTCTCTGTTACCTCTCTTTTGCCATGAATATTTTATTTACAAGATTCCGCTGGCAGAACGGATGCTTTGTTTTCTTTTATAGGCTAGATCCAGCTAATGTAGGTATCTTACATTCTGGGAGAGGAGTTTCAGTGCTGCTCAATTTGCATTCTGTTATTATGGTTCTGATCCATAAAAACAGGTTTTTATAAAAAAAGGAAATGGTACATAAAGGATGGCTTGAAATTGCATGGATTCTCAAACACATGTATTCATCTGCCTTCAAAACAACTAGTTAGGAACTTAGGGCAGTTAAGTGAGACATGCCTTCCCCTTTTGTCTCTGTCCTTGGTCACTCAAAGCCATCCTTTCCCCACTAGCCTCTCTGAGAGATAATTACCTCTCTCACACTGACTCAGCAAGGTTTAGGCCTATGAGGCTCTCCCAATAAAGACCCAGAATAGTGAATGCAGAATGTACAGAGTTGTATTTAATGCTCTATCAAATATGAAACATTTGAATAATTGGAAATATTAGCTGGACTTTATGAAATTGCTACTTTTGTAGGTCAAAATTGCCCAAATACGAATAATTTCATACAGCTTAAATTAATAGATCAAACATGAAATCACTCTTTAGAGTAAGTCTACACGGAAAAACTTGAGGGTTGAGGAACTGTTTTTAGTTAGAATCCTAATACAGCAAGAAACTTTTAAACACACGCACACACAAACACGTATATGTATACACACAAATACATTTATGTATCCATAATTTTTGCTTTAATATACACTCAATTCTGCTTTAACTTTTGAAGGCACCTTTAATTTATAGATAAATGTTTCTTTCATATAAAAAAGTTTAGAGTGGTGTAATTTTACCAAATCAAAGATGCTATTGCTTCTAAAAAGTGACTTTAATTTCTGCATTAAAGATATAAAGAAAATCATTATTCTTTGTGTTATAGAATGAGGGCATTGATATTGTAATATTTCTTGGAATATGGCTCCTTCATTTTCCCTGGATTTTGTTTCAAAACACTTACTCACATGTTCACATTTTTAAAATTTGGTTTAGTTTCTTGATCTTTTCAGAAGGGAAATTTATGTGTATTTATATAGTTAAAATGTAGACAAATTAATTTAAAAACCAGTAAATATGTATTTTAGAAAAGCACAGATCACAGCTCAAGAAGAAATTTAACTTTTGAATTGGTTCGAAGACATTACATTCTTTTTTTTGTTTTTTGAGACAGACTCCTGCTCTTGTTGCCAGGCTGAAGTGCAATGGCATGATTTTGGCTCACTGCAACCTACACCTCCTGGGTTTAAGCGATTCTCCTGCCTCAGCCTCCTGAGTAGATGGGATTACAGGCACCCGCCACTATGCCTGGCTAATTTTTTCTAGTTTTAGTAGAGACTGGGTTTCGCCATGTTGTTGGTCTCGAACTCCTGACCTCATGACCCATCTGCCTTGGCCTCTAAAGTGCTGGGATTACAAGTGTGAGCCACTGTGCCTGGGCAGAAGATATTACATTCTAAAAAGTAGGTACATTTAAATAAAAATTGAAGATTTAGACAATACTGGTTCAAGATGATGCTAACTTGAGTAATTAATTGAATATATTCATTGGAACACATGCTGTGATGAAACTAAGCTGACAAATAAATGTAAATGCTGAAATGAAAATAGCAAAATCATTTAGCTGAAAAAAGTAGAAGGATTATTTTTAGAGCTGTAATATCATGATAGAATTTAGTAAAGTTAAACTTTAATGAAATATGTGAAAATGTATATCATCTACATTCTGTGTGTATTACTATAAAGTTAATACAGGGAGCGTTTTTCTATTTAATTCTTTCTATTCAATATATACAAAAGATTATGTGTGTATATATCTTCTACATGTAATTTTATATAGACACACAAGCACACATATAAAATTATTGCAAATTTTAGCTAATTAAAATACTTACTTAAAACTTTGGAGATTAAATTGTTCCTGTCCTGCCCAACCCTCCTATTCTAATTAATAAGGTAAATAATTAAACACATTTCTACTATTATTCTCCAGTATTGCATAGGGTCAAAAAATCAAGAGGTGAAAGCCATCACTTTCGGAAAAGTCATACCACCATGCTTTCAGATAAAAACATCAATTTTCTAATGTAAAAATCACATGTTAGGAAAGTATTTATATAGCAATGTAACTTGCAGAATCATAAATAATTATAAAACAGAATACCTGTTTAATTGAATGTATGGGATGGATGGAAGGAGGATCATTCTTGGAGAAAACAAAACACAACAAAATCACTCCTGCAAAGAAAAATGTTTAAATGTATTCAATAGTAGTTGTAATGTTACTAGTATTGCTATTGTTGTCTTAGTATTATTTATTAATGTTGGAGATATTTTGTCAGAATTACTTTGTTAAAAAATAAAACTGTTAAAAAAGAGAAAGCAGGTGCTATTATTATAAAATATTAGGCATAAATACCAAAATGCAAAAACATAATTAAAAATATCACTGTGAATTATACCTTTAAATAAAATTTTAAAAATTATTGAATTATCTTTTTTATGTCTACCTACAGAAATGTCTCCAGAATCATGTCTCTTCAGATGGGACGAATATAATTTGCCATGTTTGTACCTATAGGACTTAATGCAATGTATGTATCATAGGACCTAATGCCATCTTCACCTTTCAACTAAGAGGGACTGGGGACCTTGGAGAAATCATGACTTGAATGCCTGGCAGAGAAAATTAAATTTGAGTTTGTTACATGTTGTTATGCCAGAAGCGAGAAAATTTTAAAATAACAATAACCTGCTATCATAAGCATGCAGGATTAAGTGAGTTCTCACTGGAAAAATTTGCAACAATTTGAATATCAGGAAAAGAATATTGGCCATAGTGGACTAAAACATCTTGATTTCATGACAAGCAGGCGTCCCTAATTGTATAGATGCTAATATTGTAGAAAAAGAAAACACTTAACAGAAATTATCCTAATAAATATGATTAGAATGAGATATTTTATCCTTTAACCTTTCTTAGTGATAATACTAGTAATCTTGACTCTTTCTGTAATGGAGTTCAGCTTATGCTACCCCAAAATATCATCCCTTGGCATTTGAGAAAATAGCGGAAGCAGGAAGGTCACTGTCACCTGCTTTTTATCTTTCTCCCCTAAATCAGGTCATAAAATCTAGGAAGGTCACTCTCTGACCTCTTCTGCCCTCCTCCCCTGAAGCAGCTTATAAGACTCTCATTTAAGAATTATTCTCCCTATACTCTTAGGAAAGGAATATTCTCATCTCTGAAGACACAGAGACAGACAGAAGAATTTGGAAAACCAGGCTATCCTAAGTTCTCCAGTTTAGTTACCTTTGTTTCAAACTCCCATTTGTCCAATCATACTTCTCCAGGATGATGCACTCTTCATCAAATCTAAACATAAAGGTATAAAGTTTACCTCTTTCTTTAAGGTATTTATTTCCTCACAAAGGCTCCTGCGTCATGTTTACATTGAATAAATGTGTATGTTTTTCTTTGTTTTAATCTGACTTTTGTTATACAAACCTTAGCAATAAACCAAGCATTGAGTGATTAAAAAAGATATTTTTTCAATTCCTCTAATTAAAGATAGCCTCAGTTGAATTATATTTGCTGATCTAAGGATATCAATAGAATAATGCTTTAGCTGTAAACACAAGACAAAGCCTGTGAATATGTAATGTTCAATCTGTAGTTTAATTATTCTCTTAAAAGGCTAAAATCATGACTTTTGTACAGATATAACAATGCACATATGTTAAAGATTTTATTCTACTTATAAATCAGTGAGGAAATCAGGCAGATGTTATAACCAACTGGTTCCAAAGACAGTTCAAAGAACAGATAAGCATACAGACCAGTAATATTAAAATGAATATGTAAATGGAGAAAATCCTCTTATTTTCATAGCATAAGAGGAATGGCAATTTAACCTTAATAGGATAGGATTTAAATGTCTATAGACAAGAATTATCTTGGAAAAATAAAAAATAATAAAAAAATTAAGGACCAAAAAAAATAAAAAGAATTATCTCATATTGCTCTCAGTTATTTACAATTTTCAGAGATGCAAACTAGCTCAGAGATAATAAAAAACTAGAATCAAATAACCTGGAGGGTGTCCTTAGAAAATGTAGAACTTTGTATCAAGTTACTGTTTTCTTTTCTGTAATTCTTAATATGTGCAAGTTCATAAAAATATTTTAAAATTTAAAATGTTATCAGGTTTAAAGGAATCTTTAAATACATGCAAAGATATTCAAAACTCTGAATATTTTATCAATTTCAGAGGCTTTTAACAGTCAAATGGTAAATGCATTTATATATTTGAAGTCTAGTTTAAAATTCAATCAAGTGAATTACTTGGGTGAAAACATGGAAATTCTGGGAGTACACAGGTTAAGAAGTTTGTAGATAATATAACTTAAAACACACTATCCACAGTGTTAACAATTTTGCACTCAGGAGAAAAAAATACAAATTTTTAAAATATATTTATAATGTGTTAGAAAATTTGGACTTTTAGAACAACATCTTTGTAATTCCAATTTAAAATGTATAATCATATAATTAATGTAGAATGATGATTTAAGTTAAAAATTGTATATTTTACACAATACTGCAACAATGACACACAATTTTAAATTATAAAAATTACTTAATGCTCAGGACACTTACAATGAACTCTAAACATTTACACTTACAATGAACTCTCAACACCTTTTTGAATACAAAGCAAATACTTATTAACTAGAGTCACCATGTTATACAATAATCTCTTGAATATTCCTCCTGTCTAACTGGAATTTTCTATCTTTTGACAATCGACTCCCCTCCCAACCTCTGTTAGTGATAATTCTACTTTCTTCTTCTATCAGTTAAACTGTTGTTTAGACAGTTTTTACATATAGTTGACAATATGTGGTATTTGTCTTTCGACTTATTTCACTTAACACAAAGTTTCCCACGTTCATCAACGTCATCACAAACGACAGGATTTCCTTTTTTTTTTCCATGGCTGAGTAGTATTTCATTGTGCACATATACCACATTTTCTTTATTCATGTATTCACTGATGACCACAGGTTGATCCCATATCTTGGCTATTGTAGATAATGCTTTCATGAACATAGAAATGCAGGTATCTCTTCAACATACCGATTTTATACTTCCTTACATTAGATACAATGCCCTTTTACTATTCCAGGATCCCATCAATGACTCAATAACACATTTAATAATCATGTCTCTTAAGCTCATCTTAGCTCTAACAGTTTCTCATACTTTGCTTGTTTGGGATACCTGGACAATTTTCAGGAGTACTAGTCAGTTATTTTGTACAATATCCTTCAAATGGGGTTTGTTTGATGATTTTCTCATTATTAGACTATGTTTATGAAGTTTGGGAAGGAGACTCATATAGGAAATTACTGTTGTTATCACCTCATATCAAAGGTACATGCTGTGAGTGGCAATTATTACTTATGGTATCAAACTTTATGATCTTGCTAAGGTAGTATATCTAGGTTCCTCCATATTAACATTGATCCTTTTCTATTTTTTCATATTTTACTTTTTGGAGGGAAACCACCATGTACAACCTACACTGCAGAATTAGGAAGTTATGCTTCACTCCTTGAGAATAAAGTGTCTACACAAATTGTTTGAAATTTTCTGAATGGGTAATTTGTATCTTCTTCCCTGTTTATTGGTATAAACTAATGGACATTGATTTTATATTTTAGGTTTGTTATACACTGAATATTTCTGTCCCCTCAAATTTGTATGTTGAAATCCTAATCCTCAACTGTATTTGTAGATTGGGACTTAAAAATGCCATTGATATTTAGTAAGGTCATAGGGTGATGATCAGTCCAAAAGGAATCCTGATTGTGCCCTTAGAAGAAGGGGAAGTAATGCCAAATCTCTCTCTTTCTCTCTCTCTCTCTCTGCACACAGTGAAAAGGCCATTTGAGTACTGATATGGTTTGGCTGTGTCCCCACCCGAATCTCATCTTGAATTGTAGCTCCCATAATTCCCATGTGTTGTGGGAAGAACTCAGTAGGAGATAATTGTATCATAGGGGAGGTTTCTCTCATACTGTTCTCATGGCAGTGAATTAAGTGTCATGATATCTGATGGTTTTATAAGGGGTTACTCCTTTTGTTTACCTCTTATTTCTCTTCGGCCTGCCACCAAGTAAGACATGCCTTTAGCCTTCCACCATGATTGTGAGGCCTCCCTAGCCACATGGAACTGTGAGTCCATTTTGAAATTTTGAGTCCATTGAAATTTTTCTTTGTAAATTACTCAGTCTTGAGTATATCTTTATCAGCTGCATGAAAATGGACTAATACAAGGATACAGCAAAAAAACCAACCATCAACAAGCAACAAGAGATGCCTCTGGGACTTCCAGCCTCCAGAATTATAAGAAAATAAAGTTCTGTTGTTTAAGCTACTTAGCCTGTAGTATATTGTTATATCAGCCCAGTCACAGTAACACAGAGTTATAATCCAATACTATTTTATCAATGTTGAGTTTCAATTTATTCCATCTTTGGCCTTGGGGAGCTCTTTCAGTTGGCTCCTATGACTCTTTGACATATTCCCATTATTGCATGAGTGTGTGGGTTTACACAGTATTTTTACTTATTGGCAGTAGGGGATGGTGCAGGAACATTTTAGCCATTTCCTGCCCCTATCTTAGAATCACTTATTTTTCAAAGGAGCCCTAATTTCTTTTATCGGAGAATGGTATTAGAAACAAGATTTGGATGTGAGGTGTGCTCACTGATACTAAGAACATTTTTGTGTTATTAAAACAAAATAAATTAAGTGATGATTTTATCTTACATGATATGAAGGGAAGAGCTATTATGCATGAATGCTAGGCGATATAGTGATTTACTGTAACTGAATTTTAACATTTTGCTTTTCATGGTAACTAGACAATCATTCATTGACAGATTGTTTTAAATAATAAGACACTTCCAGCCTAAACAACTTCAATCTGTTTTCCTTACTATCCTTTAGTGTGTACTCTATGGTCCAACTGAGAAATTGTATAAAAATAATATAAAACAATAGGTATTAAATGTCCCCTCAAAATAATAAAAGCAATGAAGTATGTTGTCCATATTGGAATTTGTACTAGCTCTGGGATTAGGGAGCCTATAGTGTGTGATAGTGAATCATTTGACTAGAGATAGCTTACAGCCTAAAATGGAGTAACCAAAAGATATAACATCTGGAAGCGAGCAAAATGAGATAAACTAGAGTCCTTTTTCACATCATGACTAGTAAAACAAAAATACTAGAGCAACTTGAGGGACCATTTAAAAACATCTATATCTATATCTAGGTCCATATCTCTCTATCTATCCATCTATCTATCTATCTATCTATCTATCTATCTATCTATCTATCTATACACACATATAAGTGTACCCACCTTCATACATCACATACACGTGCTGTCAATCACTTTAAACTTTGCATAAAGGTACAAAAGCCTAATAAGTCTATCCTCATGTACATCATGAACCATAGCAAACATAATTTTTTAAATAATTTTTTTTTTTCATTTTTGTAGCTGATGGTGCAAGAAGCTTTAGCACAGGTAGGTCATCTTGACATCATTCCAAGAACAACTTTGTACTGGGTCAGATACAGCAATAAAGAAGGAGAAACACTGTATCAAGGAAGACTGAATCATTAAAAGTTATAGCTTAAGAAGCACTTCATCTTAAAAATCACATTCATAAAACTTAGATTATCTTGCCTCAGAAATAGCAAAATTTACAGAATATCTTTAAATCAGTACAGATATATCAGTAATTAATCAGAATGCTGTAAACACCACCCACTACAAGTGAAAGCTAAATAAAATAGGTTACTGACTATGCAAATATATGATTATCAATCCATCACAATACACATATAACAGAAAAGACATAAGTAATGTGCATTGCTGTTTTGTCTGTAAGCAGTGACTTAATTAATGTAGAACAATGATAGATGATGAATCAAATCATGTATTCATTGTCCAGGACTGCTGTAACAAAGTACCATATACTAGGTGGTTTAAACAAGAAAAATATATTGACTCATACTTCTAGAGGCTACAAGTTCAAGATCAATGTGTCAGTAGGGTTGGTTCCTTGTGAGGGTTACAGGAAAAAATCTGTTCTATTCCTCTCTGTTTACATCTGGTGGTTTTCTGGCAACCTTTCACATTCCTTGGCTTGTAGACACATCTCTGACTTCACGTTCATATTGTGTCTACCTGTCTACAAGTCTGTTAATATTTTCTCATTTTCTAAGGACACTATCTTTACACTATCTTTATAGCAATGTTCCACTCCCAGTACCAATTAGTTTATTCTCACATTGTTCATAAAGACATATCTGCGACTGGATAATTTATAAAGGAAAGAAATTTAATTTACTCACAGTTCAGCATGGCTGGGGAGGCCTCAGAAAACATACAGTCATGGTGGAAAGGAAAACAAACACGTCCTTCTTCACATGTTACTCCATTCGTCATGCTTCTAATAAAAAAATACCCCAGACAGGGTAATTTATTTTAAAAAACAGGTTTAATGGATTCACAATTCTACATGGCTGGGGAGGCTGCAAAATCATGGCAGAAAATGAAGGAGGAGTAAAGGCACACCTTACATGGCAGCAGGCAAGGGAATATATGCAGGGGACTACCCTTTATAAAACCATCAGATCTTGTGAGACTAATTCACTCTCATGAGAACAACATGGAAAAACCTGCCCCCATGATTCAATTATTTCCTACCACGTCCCTTACACGACATGCGGGATTACAGAAGCTATAATTCAAGATAAGATTTGGGTGGGGACACAGCAAAACCATATTATTCTGCCCCTGGTCCCTCCCAAATCTCGTGTTCTGACATTTCAAAACCAGTCATGCCTTCCCAACGGTTCCACAAAGTCTTAACTTATTTTATCATTAAATCAAAAGTTCATAATCCAAAGTCTCATACAAGACAAAGCAAGTTCCTTTCACCTGTGAGCCTGTAAAATCAAAAACAAGTTAATTACTTCCTAGACACAATGGGGATACAGGCATTAGGTAAATACCCCTGTCCCAAATTGGAGAAATTGGCCAATATGAGGGGCTACAGGCCCCATGTAAGTCTGGAATCCAGTGGGGTGCAAAATTTTGAAGCTCCAAAATGATTTCCTTTGAGTCCATGTCTCACATCCAGGTCACACTGATGCAAGAGGTGGGTTCCCATGGTCTTTGGGGCTCCACTCCAATGGCTTTGCAGGAAATAGCCCTCTTCCTGGTTGTTTTAATGGGCTGGTGTTGAATGTCTGCAGCTTTTCCAAGTGCACAGTGCAAGCCATCAGTGGATCTACCATTCTGGGGTCTGAAGGATGGTGGCCCTCTTCTCGTAGCTCTACTAGGCAGTGCCTCAGTAGGGACTCTGTGCGGGAGCTCCAACCCCACATTTCCCTTCCACACTGCCCAAGCAGAGGTTCTCCATGAAGGTTGCATCCCTGCAGCAGATTTCTGCCTGGACATTCAGGTATTTCCATACATTATATGAAATTTAGGCAGAGGTTCCAAAACCACAATTCCTGCCTTCTGTGCACCTGCAGGCACAAAACTACACGGAAGCTTCCAAGACTTGGGGGTTTCACCATCTGAAGCAATAGCCTGAGCTTGACCTTGGCCCCTTTTGCCCAAGGCTAGAGCATCTGGGATGCAGGACACCAAGTCCTGAGCTTGCGCACAGCAAGGGAATCTTGAACCCAGCCCAGGAAACAATTTTTCTCCTACACCTCCGGGTCTGTGATGCGAGGGACTGCCACAAAGCTCTCTGACATGCCCTAGAGACATTTTCCCTATTGCCTTGGCAACTAGCATTTGTCTCCTTTTTCCTTATGCAAATTTCTGTAGCAGCTTGAATTTCTCCCCAGGAAATGGGTTTTTCTTTTCTACTGCATGGTCAGGCTGCAGATTTTCTAAACTTTTATGCTCTGTTTCCCTTTTAAACATGTGTTCCAATTTCAGATCATCTCTCTCTAGTTCAAATTTCCACAGATCTGTAGGACAGGGGTAAAATGCCACTAATCTCTTTGCATAAATAGAATGACCTTTACTCCAGTTCCCAAGAAGTTTTTTATCTCATTCTGAGACCATCTTAGCCTGGACCTTACTGTCCATATGACTATCAGCATTTTGGTCAAAGCCATTCAACAAGTCTCTAGGCAGTTCCAAACTTTCCCACATCTTACTGTCTTCTTCTGAGCCCTCCAAGTGGTTCTAACCTCTGCCTGTGGCCCAGTTCCAAAGTTGCTTCCAAATTTTCGAGTATCTTTACAGCAGTGCTCCACTGCCAGTACCAATTTACTGTATTAGTCTATTTTCATACTGCTAATGAAGACATACCAGAGACTGAATAATTTATACAGAAAAACAAGGTTAATGAACTCACACATCCACATGGCTGGAGAGGCTTCATAACCACAGTAGAAGGTAAAAGGGGAACAATGGCACGTCTCACATGGTAGCAGACAAAAGATCGTGTGCAGGGGAACTGCCTTTTATAAAGCCATCAGGTTTTGTGAGACTTATTTACTATCATGGGAATGGCATATGGGAAAACCTGCCCCCATGATTCAATCACCTGCCACCAGGTCCCTCTCATGACATGTTAGGATTATGGGAGCTACAATTCAAGATTTGGGTGGGGACACAGCCAAGGTATATCACTGCTCATATGGATTAGGAGCCCCCCCTACTCCAATATGACCTTATCTAACATATTAAATCTGCAGTGATTGTATTTCCAAGTAAGTATTTTTCTAGATACCAAGGGTCAGGACCTCTACATATACATTTTGGAGAGAACACAATTCAATGCAAAACAGATAGCTAATTGTGAAAGTAGATTTCCTTTTAGTCTTTTTACTGAGAAGTTTTTAAGATAATCACTCCAACAACCTGTTTTCATAGCATCATAGATTAAAAATTAATGGACTATTGAAACTATTTTGTTATATAAAGTCTTTCTTTAGCTAAATAAGTGAGAATGTGGCATCTAGTCCATTAGGTGATCTTTGCACTTCTAACATTTTTACACACATGCTTTTCTTTCTTTTAAAGGACTTTGTTTGCAAGTTGTTAGGGATATTTATGTGAACACTTATGTTAATGGACTGTATATATTCTCTAGCCAGCTAATATTTTAGTGAATTGTGGCTCATATCTAAAGAATATATTTCAGTTAAGAAAAATGATTTTTTTTCTTTTTTTATTAGGAAAAGCAGTCTCTAATTATCCTATACTTTTCAAAAAGGTCAGTATTAACTTTAATACAATTTTAAATATTTTCCTCTACATAATCAAAGAATTACATTAACTAACATCAAATAATCTTGCATAAATGTACAAGTGTGAAATCTAGAAATTAATATATATTTTGAAGGTCTGAGATAAAATGCCTTAACATAATTTAAAAGCTCTAAAACATGTTTCTAACTATTAAGAGGAAATAGTTTTTTATTTTATTGTGTGAAAAAATTGACGTGTTTCTTATATTACAGCTTTTCAAATATTTTTACTAGATATTTATCAAGTCACTTAGTATTTTTTAGCCTTTCTGAAAAATATGTAGCAATATGTGTAATACTTAGTGCAAGTGTTTGTTAAAAGTGGTCAAAGGATAAGATAATTGAAAGAAGAAATTGTAAAGACAGGACAATGCCTTTAAATGAACATGTGAGTGAACAGTCAATTGGCCTAACGCTGTTGAATGCGCATTTACCAAATTCAATTGAAGTTCTAGTGTTACACTCATGTGAAATTTAAGTAATTTAGATGATTTACAAGAGGTTTGGGAAAGTATCTAAACAATGTTAAATATATTACACACTTAGCAAGATTTAGATTTGCCAGTGTTATTAATTATAAGTTAGAAATGAAAAAGTCAATCTCTGTCTTGAATATAAATATGTACCCACTTTTTTTTTCCAAAATGAATTTCAGGTACTTTGTGATAATCTGCTATATTTATTAGTGCTAACATCCCTCAAATCAGATTCATGCAAGAATTTCTATGAAAAAAAAATTTTAAAGAAAAATAAACAAAGAAGTTGTTTAAGGTGGGTTCATCAATAAAGTAGATACAATCATATTTGATGTGTGAACCACATCTTCAACTCTAAACTTCCAACAATTCAACCTAAAATTAAAAAAAGACTTTATTAATTTATAGTTTATTATGCCAACTGTGTAAAGACATTATTTTTGCTACAAAATTTAGAAAAAAATAAACTCCGGGGACTTGCATATTATTTTCAAAAATATCTGTAGAGTTGGTACAGTCAATTTTATAGGACTATTAATTCATCAAGTCAAAATATTTATTAATCATCTACTATAAGAGAGTCACTCTCTAATGGAACTTACTACCATAGGAAATTAGATCAACAAAGGTTTTTATTTAACGCTGAAATTAAAGCTTATTATAAAGCAGTTTTACTAATGAAATACAGCGGATAGCACTTATGAAGGGTGTTTAGATTAACTGTGAGAAATCAGAATTTTTTTTCAAAGTAAATCAGCTTTATACTGAAACCTCAGATAATCTCTAAGTGAAGGAGCCTGGGAGGTTAAAAGATTGTTTTTGCACCCGGAATTACCAGCAGTGAGAGAGGAAATGTCTTGTAGGGAAATTGGAACTAGGTAACTCCTATTATTCCTTATAATTCTATGACATTTTTACGTACACAAAATTGTCTTTGGTGGAGGAGATAATATCCTGGTAATTAGGATATTAAAGCAGATTGTGTTCAGAAGTGTTATACACTTGTTGAGGCACCTGTTTATTGCAGAACTATCAATGTTATGAATGCAGAATTACTAAGAGTTTGAGGATGTATGTAATCAGGAAACCACGAGTAGGCATAAAATGTAAGTATTACATTTTTGAGACTGAAGTGGGAACTGAGTTATGATAAAAATGGTAACTGAGACCCATGTTCCAGCTAAGTAAGTCAAAAGCCCTGTGGTGAACCAGCATTTATGAAATACACCCAGGTATCAAGATTCTGTGTCTGCATTTTCCTTATGTGTTGCTGACCTGTTTATCACAAAGTTCTTCTGCCAGAAAGAAATATGAAATCACTGGATTTCCAATTACAGCTACCAGTTTGTATCCTGGGTTTAGAAGCTATTATTGAGGTCCTAAAGGTCTGTTTATACTTATCTACTTCCATGAATTATCAACAAGATACAACTTCTCAGCTAAGAACATTTAACATTCAGTTTTAACTTTCACTCTTAGAGATAGTGTGTCTAGGTGGCTACCTGTCTTAACCCCCACAATCTGCAAAATTCAACTCAGTGTTGTGTGTGAGTGTGTGTGTGTGTGTGTGTGTGTGTGTTCACTTGACTGATTTCACAGAAACACGATGAGGGATTGTATGTAAACACCCAGACACACACAATGTATTGAGGGTTTACAGTAAAAGGTCTGAAGAACACTTGTCACTTTTTTGACTTCTGCTGTGTCATTTTAATTAGGAAACAATGTCTTGTTCTGTGGGGCGGCTCTGTGGGGTGGGTGGGGCAGGAAGCAATAACAGCTTCTCTCTTCTAAAAGTCTTGAAGAGGAAATGGTGAGCATTTGGTTGAACAATGATGCACATTATTTCTTCATTGTCTTCATATCTATATACATTTATACATTTAACCTATTTTTCAATAACATAAAAATGGCAACTACCTTCAGTAAAATAGTAAACAAGTAAAAAGTATAGAAACAAGTATCCTGGTTGATAAATGTGCTTAATCCAGTCTTGAGAATATGCTCTGACATTCTATGTGTGTGTTTGTGTGTGTGTGTGTATAGGCATGTATACCATATTTAATTAAGAGATGTATTTTAAAAATAATTTATTTAGCCCAGTGTCTCTTCAACTCTGTTCTGTGATGACACCATTTCTTTAGTTCCCACATGAATATCCTAGCAAACAGCATAAGTTCATGAATTAGTCTTATAGGAATTTTATGTCATAAACACAATGACCAAATGTGATTAGTTCCAGGTCCACAGTTCAAAACTATTACCCTTTGAACGTCCCCTAACTCTCACCCATGTTTATAGCAGGGGTTTGCTATTGTAAAGGTAAGTATAAATTAAAAATAAGAGGCTTAATTATGTTGAAAAGGGAAGAGACTCTGTCGCTTCCTAATATTACAACATTTACCTTAAGAAACCTATAATTGTAATATTTTTCTCTAACTCTTTGAAATTATAAGATCTTTCTCTACTCTTTGAAATGTATGTAAATCTTTTTACAAGCCAAATAAGCTTATCATCAACTGTATGATGCAGGAATATCTTTGTCAATGACCTAAGAACCATCTCTTTGAAATAAAATCATCAAAGAAAATAGTGGTCCTATCCCAGTTTCTTAGGGAGGGCAGGAGCCTATCTTATGCATCCCACTCCAAAGTTATGGGAACTTTGTTGTTAATTTGGACAAAGCCATTTAGGTAACAAATGGTCACTGCAATTACCAGGTGAATTTAGGATGAACTGTCCTTATAACATGTATGTACTTTGTGGGATCTGCATGGATGTATCAATGGGTAAGATTTTGTTCTGCCTTTGAAATCTCTTAGCAGACTGCCTCTGATGGTTACTCTTGCTTAATGTTTATTCAATACAAAAACAATTTTCTTTATTTTCTATCTTTGTGTATATGTTTTCCAAGTGGGCAGGGAATTTTGTTTTTAATTAATTTATCCAACAATATACACTGGCCCTTTGTACTGGGGAGAGTAGAGGAAAGGTAATTTCTCTCTATACCCTAGCAGATCTCTTTATCATTCAGCTTGTGAACTGCAAGACAGGGGTAAACAGAGCAGTAAGATAGATAAAAAGCTAGTACCTGGTGGATCTAACAGCAAGATGTCTTCAGCTTGTCTAGTCTTGTTCAATAGTCAATGCTGACTTCTCTCAACTGGGAGCTTTCAGTAATATTTGCCATAGGTTATGCCTGTGGTCAGTCAGTCATTGTTCCATCCTTGTTTTAAGTTGCATCAGGGTGTATTATGTTCCTCAAGGAATTCTAAGCACAAGGAACAAAACAATGAATGAAACAGACATACCCCTGCCTTAATATATCTAATATTCTAATGTTAGATGCTAATGTGGGTTAAGACAAAAAATAATGAGAGGAGAAAAATATGGTGAGTAGGTACAATATGGCAATTCTAGTTTAGGTAGCTGGCTCTCAACTACAGTGTGGGTAAAGACAGTACTCTACTTCCTACATTCTATGAGATTCATTTTAATCATCCCCTTTTATTTAAGTAATTTCAATAGATTTCTAGTGTTAGAAACATTCAATCACTAAGACAGATGTAAATCACACTGGTCATACTAAAAGCAGATGCAGTGGAAGGGCAAGAAAGGAAGAAACTGGATGTTTCCTCTCACTGATGTTGCACTAAAGCAATTTGCTTAATTAGGAAAGAAAGTTAATACATACATGTTCAATGTTTTACATACATTGAGAAATAATCAAGGTCCTGGAGGTATCCTTGTTATTCTCCTGGGCTCCTATAACAAAATCCCATGGACTGGGTGGCTTATAACAAAAGAAATTTATTTCTTACAGTTTTAGAGCCTGGGAAGTTCAATATCTAGGCACCAGCAGATTTGGCGTCTGGTGTGGGCCTGCTTTCTGGTTCAGGGATGACTATCTTCTCTCTGCATCTTCACATGACAGAAAGGACAAGGAAGCTCTCTCAGTTTCATTTATAAAATCAATCCTATTCTTGAGGGCTTGATGAGTCCCACTATAAGAAGGATGCCAAAGAACATAACAATTAGAGCAGCAGTTCTATGTTGTTAATCCACTGTATAATTTGTAGGTGTCAAGATTACCAAGACACTGAAACACAGGCATTGAATGGAACAACACTGAACTTACATGCAGAAGAGGAGACAGCAAAATGACCTAGGAACCATCTCTTTGAAATAAAATCATCAGTAGTAAGGACTAGTCTCCCATGGCTAGCCAGTCTGGTGCTGCAATCAATGTGGAGAGATAGTCTGCAATCACCCCTCTTGTGCTGTCTCGATATATGGGAAAAGAACTCTGACCCTTTCCCTCTCCACTAGTAACATAGCAGTGGAGTTCACTAGGTGCCCTATGATACACACAGAAATGGAACAGAGAAGTATGCATCAAACCCGTTATAGGAAGAAATATTTCCAAATAAGGAGATATGCTCCACAAAGACTCTGAGGGCTCATATCTCCATGTTAAAAATGTTTCAGGCTCATGTCACACCCCTAAGCAACCATACAAGGATTGACAAACTGTGGTTGAATGCCCTTTCCAACAACTATGGGTTAGAACTTCAATGTATGAATAGGGGTGGGGACACAATTCAGCCCACAACAGGTGGTAAGAAATATTACATATATAATGATTCACAATTATTGCTTGTCTCTACAGTATGACATGCTTCCCTTCATGTTGAGTATACTGCTAGTTAATTTTCACCTTGGCCATGAGATTTTATTGTGCAGTGGAGTGTGCCTAGATGAAATATGCTACATAACAAATCATAATCTTTTAATGCACTCGTGGTCTGCATCCGTCTCTGGAAATTCTGTCCTCTGCCATGCATACCACATGTCCTCTATCAGGGTTGCTCCTTCAGCATGCATTCTGGAAAGAAAAGGCTTGTAAGGAAAAGCAGTGTTGGCAGAACTCAGCAAAACAACATCTAATCTGCAGCCATCATTTAATGTTATTGATAAATACATACTTGTTTCTGTCAGTCTTAAAATATTGGTATTGTTTGTTTCCATAGTCAGAGTTGCCTAATAGTGAGATGTATGCAAAAATGGGGATCTGCCACAGCAAACACCTAAAATATATTGCGTAAGCTGTGATTCTTGGTACAAATTAGCAAGAAAAGGCTATTTAGATTTTAAGATGGCAACCCATATTATGTATCACAAAAACTTTGTGTATGACTAAAACCTATAATAATTTGATAGGCAGAAACTGTCAAATAAATTTGTGGCTTTGGATAATAAGGCTTTACTCAAAATAGAATATTGGTAGCATTAGTTGATTATTATTAGCTGCCTTTGATAAATATTATAAAAATTAGTTTAACTCAGAAAGAAAACAATTTTTGTAATCTGAGTTAAAAAGAAATTGAGAGGAGGTAGACAATTAGGACTAGAAGGATAGATTTGAATACACACTCCTTGTCAATTCTAGATGGTAAAAGATTTTTAAAAAATAAAGGATGTGATCATCACATCCTTTATTAAAATATCTGATTCAATTAATGTTGCACTTTGAAATTCTCTTCAATAAAACACAATGGCTCCAGGAAAAAAAAAAAAACAGCAAAGATATTATCTCATGGGATTTTGAGAAGCTAAAGATGTCTCTAATCATATATAGAGAAGCACGTGGCTATCAGCAATTGGAGCTAATTGTATTCAACTAGAAAAAAAAATAATTGTTAGTGGGTTTTATTGCCTAAAGTAGCTGAAAACTAGCTGGGTGTGTTGGCATGCACCTGTAGTCACAGCTACTCAGGTGGCTGAGTGGGGAGGATCACTTGAACCTGGGAGGTGGAGATTGGAGTGAGCCAAGATCACATCACTGCACTCCAGCCTGGGTGACAGAATGAGATTCCACTCAAAAATAAAAATAAAATAAAATAAATATTGTAACTATTCAAGATTTTAAAAATGGCCCTGAAGACCCTCAAATAACTAGGTGCAGGAAGCATGTTTAGAAAAATGTATTCTTCCTTTCTCTTTAAATATACCCAAGGAGACTGATAAAAAAAAATAAATCCCCCTATACAGGACTGAGTTAGGAGCCATGGAGACCAATGCTCCTGGGAGGTCCTTCTAGGATGAACAAGAATCTATGCAAAGACTATTTCTTTCATCAAGAGTATAACTTCTGCCAGATTTTCAACACTGCTATTCACAAGTGACCTGTATCTGTCTACTATTTCCTTCTTTCCAAATGTGAGAATTTGAGAATGTATGTAGTTGTCTTACTCCTGTTTCATCATTCTGTGTGTGTGTGTGTGTGTGTGTGTGTGTTTGTGTGGGTATGGTGGGGGGAGATGGGATGGGGAGAGAGAGATCAGAAGAAGCAGATACCTTATCCTTTTAGATAACATATCTTAGATCATGCGTAGCTGCGTCCCAACCTGATGCAGGTCATAATGCCACAAATTATAACTCGATAAAATAACTGGATAAAGATTTTGGAGGCTTTGAGAGGAAGATGAGTGAGATAGTATTAGAGGAAAATGAATGTTCTCCACTGTGGTAAACTTGTTCACTGCTCTTTGTTCCCTCCCCACTCTTGCCACATTTCCCTGCATGATGGGTATATTTTTCTGACTTTGAGCTTAACCATACAACTTGATTCCTCAATAGTGTATGAGTAGACATTTTTTTTCCACACTTGTTCAGAAGCATTCAGCACATTTGTGTGATTTTGTTCTGCATTGTTTTGTTTCTGTACCTGACCACAAGAACAACACATCCCAAATAGGAGCAACTCTTTGAGCTTGGGTCCAAGAAAAAGAACTTATTTGAGGTAAGCAGAGCTCAGAAAACCTGTAACTCATTGTCAATCTCAAACGAAAAAGAATTGTGCAGTTGTAAGTAACTGAGATTTTTCTACTTCAATAAAAATGTGATTTAAACAGTTAAATTAACAGACAATCACTAGGGAATGAAGGCAAGATGATGGTGTTATTTAAGTAGAGAGAAATCTACTTTAAAAATTTTTTTTTTTAATTATACTGTAAGTTCTAGGGTACATGTGCACAACGTGCAGGTTTGTTACATAGGTATACATGTGCCATACTGGTGTGCTGCACCATTAACTCATCATTTACATTAGGTATTTCTCCTAATGCTCTTCCTCTCCCTGACCCCCACCCCATGACAGGCCCCAGTGTATGATGTTCCCCACCCTGTGTCCAAGTGTTCTCATTGCTCAATTTCCAGCTATGAGTGATAATATGCGGTGTTTGGATTTCTGTCCTTCTGATAGTTTGCTTAGAATGATGGTTTCCAACTTCATCCATGTCCCTGCAAAGGACATGAACTCATCCTTTTTATGGCTGCATAATATTTCATGGTATATATGTACCACATTTTCTTAA
>NW_012115888.1:572251-573594 GCF_000951035.1 Colobus angolensis palliatus | reverse complement strand
ATTCTGTAGGTTGCCTGTTCACTCTGATGGCAGTTTCTTTTGCTGTGCAGAAGCTCTTTAGTTTAATTAGATCCCATTTGTCAATTTTAGTTTTTGTTGCCATTGCTTTCGGTGTTTTAGACATGAAGTCCTTGCCCATGCCTATATCCTGAATGGTATTGCCTGAGTTTCCTTCTAGTGTTATCTTCTAGGGTTTTCATGGTTTTAGGTCTTACATTTAAGTCTTTAATCCATCTTGAATTAATTTTTGTATAAAGTATAAGGGAGGGATCTGGTTTCAGCTTTCTACATATGGCTAACCAGTTTTCCCAACACTGTTTATTAAATAGGGAATCTTTTCCCCATTTCTTGTTTTTGTCAGGTTTGTCAAAGATCAGATGGTTGTAGATGTGTGGTATTATTTCAGAGGGCTCTGTTCTGTTCCATTTGCCTATATCTCTGTTTTGGTATCAGAACCATGCTGTTTTGGTTACTGTAGCCTTGTAATATAGTTTGAAGTCAGGTAGAGTGATGCCTCCAGCTTTGTTCTTTTGGCTTAGGGTTGTCTTGGCAATGTGGGTCTTTTTTGGTTCCATATGAACTTTAAAAGTAATTTTTTTCCAATTCAGTGAAGAAAGTCATTGGTAGCTTAATGGGGATGGCATTGAATCTATAAATTACCTTGGGCAATATGGCCATTTTCACGATATTGATTCTTCCAATCCATGAGCATGGAATGTTCTTCCATTTGTTTGTGTCCTCTTTTATTTCACTGAGGAGTGGTTTGTAGTTCTCCTTGAAGAGGTCTTTTACATATTTTGTAAGTTGGTTTCCTAGGTGTTTTATTCTCTTTGAAGCAATTGTGAATGGGAGTTCACTCATGATTTCGCTCTCTGTTTGTCTGTCATTTGTATGTTAGAATGCTTGTGATTTTTGCACACTGATTTTGTATCCTGAGACTTTGCTGAAGTTGCTTATCAACCTAAGAAGATTTTGGGCTGAGACAATGAGGTTTTCTAAATACACACTCATGTCATCTGCAAACAAGGACAATTTGACTTCCTCTTTTCCTAATTGAATATCCTTTATTTCTTTCTCCTGCCTGATTGCGCTGGCCAGAACTTCCAACACTATGTTGACTAGGTGTGGTGAGAGAGGGCATCCCTGTCTCATGCCAGTTTTCAAAGGAAATGTTTCAGTTTTTGCCCATTCAGTCTGATATTGACTGTGGGTTTCTCATAAATAGCTCTTATTATTTTGACATACGTCCCATCAATACTGAATTTATTGAGAGTTTTTAGCATGAAGAGCTGTTGAATTTTGTCAAAGGCCTTTTCTGCATCTATTGAGATAATCATGTGGTT
>NW_012115888.1:550323-572201 GCF_000951035.1 Colobus angolensis palliatus | reverse complement strand
TTTAGCATGAAGAGCTGTTGAATTTTGTCAAAGGCCTTTTCTGCATCTATTGAGATAATCATGTGGTTTTTGTCTTTGGTTCCGTTTATATGGTGGATTACATTTACTGATTTGCGTATGTTGAACCAGCCTTGCATCCCAGGGATGAAGCCCACTTGATCAGGGTGGATAAGCTTTTTGATGTGCTGCTGGATTCGGTTGGCCAGCATTTTATTAAGAATGTTTGCATCAATTTTCATCAGGGATATTGATCTAAAATTCTCTTTTTTTTTTGTTTTGTCTCTGCCAGGCTTTGGTATCAGGATGATGTTGGCCTCATAAAATGAGTTAGGGAGGATTCCCTCTTTTTCTATTGATTGGAATAGTTTCAGAAGGAATGGTACTGGCTCCTCCTTGTACCTCTGGTAGAATTTGGCTGTGAATCCGTCTGGTCCTGAACTTCTTTTGGTTGGTAAGCTATTAATTATTGCTTCAATTTCAGAGCCTGTTATTGGTCTATTCAGGGATTCAAATTCTTCCTGTTTTAGACTTGGGAGGGTGTATGTGTCCAGGAATTTATCCATTTCTTCTAGATTTTCTAGTTTATTTGGGTAGAGGTGTTTATAGTATTGTCTTATGGTAGTTTGTATTTCTGTGGGATCGTTGGTGATATCCTCTTTATCATTTTTTATTTCATCTATTTGATTCTTCTCTATTTTCTTCTTTATTAGTCTTGCTAGTGGTCTATCAATTTTGTTGATCATTTCAAAAAACCAGCTCCTGGATTCATTGATCTTTTGAAGGGTTCTTTGCATCTCTATCTCCTTCAGTTCTGCTCTGATCTTAGTAATTTCTTGCCTTCTGCTAACTTTTCAATGTGTTTCTCTTGCTTCTCTAGTTCTTTTAATTTTGATGTTAGGGTATCAATTTTAGATCTTTCCTGTTTTCTCTTGTGGGCATTTAGTGCTATAAATTTCCCTCTACACACTGCTTTAAATATGTCCCAGAGATTCTGGTATGTTGTGTCTTTGTTCTCACTGGTTTCAAATAACATCTTTATTTCTGCCTTCATTTCATTATGTACCCAGTAGTCATTCAGGAGAAGGTTTTTCAGTTTCCATGTAGTTGAGTGGTTTTGAGTGAGTTTCTTAAGCCTGAGTTCTAGTTTGATTGCACTGTGGTCTGAGAGACAGTTTGTTATAACTTCTGTTCTTTTACATTTGCTGAGGAGTGCTTTACTTCCAACCACGTGGTCAGTTTTGGAATAAGTGCAATGTGGTGCCCTGAAGAATGTATATTCTTTTGACTTGGAGTGGAGAGTTCTGTAGATGTCTATTAGGTCCGCTTGGTGCAGAGCTGAGTTCAATTCCTGGATATCCTTTTTAACTTTCTGTATCGTTAATCTGTCTAATGTTGACAGTGCAGTGTTAAAGTCTCCCATTATTGTTGTGTGGGAGTCTAAGTCTGTTTGTGTGTCTTGCTTTATGAATCTAGGTGCTCCTCTATTGGATGCATATATATTTAGGATAGTTAGCTCTTCTTGTTGAATTGATCCCTTTACCATTATGTAATGGCCTCCTTTGCCTCTTTTGATCTTTGTTGGTTTAAAATCCATTCTATTAGAGACTAGAATTGCAACCCCTGCCTTTTTATGTTTTCCGTTTGCTTGGTAGATCTTCCTCCATCCCTTTATTTTGAGCCTATATGTGTCTCTGCATGTGAGATGGATCTCCTGCATAGAGCACACTGATGGGTCTTGACTCTATCCAATTTTCCAGTCTATATCTTTTAATTGGAGCATTTAACCCATTTACATTTAAGGTTAATATTGTTACGTGTGAATTTGATCCTGTCACTATGATGTTAGCTGCTTATTTTGCTCATTAGTTGATGCAGTTTCTTCTTAGCATCGATGGTCTTTACAATTTGGCATGTTTTTGCAGTGGCTGGTACTGTTTGCTCCTTTCTATGTTTAGCACTTCATTCAGGAACTCTTGTAGGGCAGTCCTGGTGGTGACAAAATCCCTCAGCATTTGCTTGTCTAAAGGATTTCATTTCTCCTTCACTTATGAAGCTTAGTTTGGCTGTATATGAAATTCTGGGTTGAAAATTCTATCCTTTACAAATGTTGAATATTGGCCCCCACTCTCTTCTGGCTTGGAGATTTCTGCTGAGAGATCTGCTGTTAGTCTGATGGGCTTCCCTTTGTGGGTAACCCGACCTTTCTCTCTGGCTGCCCTTAAGATTTTTTCCTTCATTTCAACTTTGGTGAATCTGACAATTATGTGTCTTGGATTTGCTCTTCTCGAGGAGTATCCTTGTGGCGTTCTCTGTATTTCCTGAATTTGAATGTTGGCCTGCCTTGCTAGGTTGGGGAAGTTCTCCTGGATGATATCCTGCAGAGTGTTTTCCAACTTGGTTCCATTTTCTCCGTCACTTTCAGGTACACCAATGAGACATAGATTTGGTCTTTTCACATAGTACCATATTTCTCGGAGGCTTTGTTCATTTCTTTTTACTCTTTTTTCTCTAAACTTCTCTTCTCACTTCATTTCATTTGTTTGATCTTTAGTCACTGATACCCTTTCTTCTAGTTGATTGAATTGGCTACTGAAGCTTGTGCATGCATCACATGGTTCTCGTACCATGGTTTTCAGCTCCATCAGGTCATTTAAGGACTTCTCTACACTGGTTATTCTAGTTAGCCATTTGTCTGATCTTTTTCAAGGTTTTTAGCTTCTTTGCAATGGTTTCGAACTTCCTCCTTTAGCTCGGTGAAGTTTCATCATATGAAGCCTTCTTCTCTCAATTCGTCAAAGTCATTCTCCATCCAGCTTTGTTCCATTGCTCGTGAGGAGCTGCATTCCTTTGGAGGGGGAGAGGCACTCTGATTTTTAGAATTTTCAGCTTTTCTGCTCTGTTTTTTCCCCATCTTTGTGGTTTTATCTACCTTTGATCTTTGATGATGGTGACGTACAGATGGGATTTTGGTGTGGATGTCCTTTCTCTTCGTTAGTTTTCCTTCTAACAGTCAGGACCCTCACCTGCAGGTCCATTGGAGTTTGCTGGAAGTCCACTCCAGACCCTGTTGGCCTGGGTATCAGCAGCGGAGGCTGCAGAACAGTGAACATTGCTGAACAGCAAAAATTGCTGCCTGATTGTTCCTCTGGAAGCTTTGTCTCAGAGGAGTACCCGGCCTTGTGAGGTGCCAGTCTGCCCCTACTGGGGGGTGCCTCCCAGTTAGGCTACTCGGGGGTCAGGAAACCACTTGAGTAGGCAGTCTGTCCATTCTCTTATCTCAAACTCTGTGTTGGGAGAACCACTACCCTCTTCAAAGCTGTCAGACAGGGACATTTAAGTCTGCATAGGTTTCTGCTGTCTTTTATTCAGCTATGCCTTGCCCCCGGAGGTGGAGTCTACAGAGGCAGGCCTCCTTGAACTGTCGTGGGCTCCACCCAGTTCAAGCTTCCTGGCCTTTGTTTATCTAGCCAAGCCTCAGCAATTACAGGCACCCCTCCCCTAGCCTTGCTGCCACCTTGCAGTTTGATCTTAGATGGCTGTGCTAGCGATGAGCAAGGCTCCGTGGGCATGGGACCCTCTGAGGCAGGCAGGGATATAATCTCCTGGTGTGCTGTTTGCTAAGACCATTGGAAAAGTGCAGTATTAGGGTGGAAGTGACCTGATTTTCCAGGTACCATCTGTCATAGCTTCCCTTGTCTGGGAAAGGGAATTCCCTGACCCCTTGCACTTCCGGTGAGGCAATGCCTCACCCTGCTTCGGCTCACACTTCGGCTCACACTGCACCCACTCTCCTGCACCCACTGTCCGACAAGCCTCAGTGAGGTGAACCCAGTACCTCGTTTGGAAATGCGGAAATCACCTGTCTTCTGCCTCACTCACCCTGGGAGCTGTAGACTGCAGCTGTTCCTATTCTGCCATCTTGGAACCGCCCACTGAGAAATCTACTTTTCAAAGTCTAAGACAATTAGTAGTCATCAAGAGGTCACAAAATATTGCCAAAGAAGAGTCTTTGAATCTTGTTGTATGACTAAAAGCCATAAACAAAAGAAAAAAATCCAGTTTCATGTTTTTAACGAGGCTAAAGGAATATTTTTAAAACTCACTCTGATTTGTGTGAGAGGAATGGGTAGTATCTCAACTGTAGGTTGTAATGAATACTGCAGCATTTGTGTGGGGAAACAGTTATCCTTTAAGGTTAAAATAGATCAATGGTTACACTGAGAACAGGTTTGTGACTCTGTCACTGGAGGGTTTTGAGAACTTCTTAAGAATCTACTTTCCAACTATACTATGAATGCTGAATGTATAATTTTTCCTCAAATGCATGAATAGTCTCCTTTTTAAAAACATTTCCCAGGAACACCTCATTTTATTTTGCTACACTTTATTGTACTTCACAGAATTTATTTTGTAAATTAATACATAATAATTGTACCTATTTATCAAGTACATATGATTTTTTTTATGTGCATAGAATGTGCAATGATTAAGTCAGGGAATTTAGGGTATTCATCACCTCATGTACATATCAGTTCTATGTGTTGGACATTTCAAGTCTTCTCTTATAGTTATTTTAAAATACATAATACAGTGTTATTAACTAAAGCCACTCTTCTCTGCTGTCAAACATTAGAATCTACTTCTTCTATTTAATGATATGTTTGTACCCATTAACCAATCTTTCTTCATTGCCACCACCACACATGTACCTTTTCCTTCCTCTGAAACCTATCATTCAACTCTCTACTTTCAAGAGGTTAACTTTTTAGCTCCCACCCATGAATGAGAACATGCAATATTTGTCCTTCCGACCTGGCTTATTTCACTTAACATGGCCTCCAGTTCCATCCAGATGCCTCTAGCCAGCCATCTTGAAGTCTCAGCCTGGTTCCTTCCTCATAAATTAAGAGTTTTTTACAAATTGAAGGTCTTGGCAACCTTGAGTTGAGCAACCCTATTGGTGAAATGTTTTCAACATCATGCACTCACTTTATGTCTGTGTCATATTTTGGTAATTATGATGATATTTCAAACTTTTGCATTCAGCTGTTATTGCTATCAGTGATCTTTGATGTTAGTATCATGATTTTTTATGACACCATGAAACTCTGGCGATGTAAGAAAGCAAAATGATTGATATCTGTTGTGTGTGTTTTTACCATTCCATGTACCAGCTGTTTCGTCATCGCTCTCGCTTCGGGCCTCTTTATTCCCTGAGACACAATAATATTAAAACTAGGCCAAATAATAACTGTACAAATGTCCACTAAGTGTTCAAGTAAAAGAAAAAGAGACATACTTCTCTCACTTTAAATCAAAAGATATAAATAATTGATCTTACTGATAAAGGCATGTTAAAAGCCAAGAGAAGTCAAAAGTTAGAACCATCATGTCAGTTAGCCAAGTTGTGATGTGAAGGAAGAGCTATTGAGGGAAATTAGAAAAGCTACTTCAGTGAACACACAAATGATAAAAAAGCTAAACAACCTCTTTGCTGATATGAAAAAATGTTTAGTTGTTTGGATGGAACATGAAACCTTCCACAGCATTCCTGTAAGCCAAAGCCTAATCTAGGGAAAGGCTCTAGGGAAGGCTGTAAATCTCTTCAATTCTATCAAGGCTGAGAGAGGTGATGAAGTTGTTGAAGCAAAGCTTAAAGCTAGCAGAGGTTGGACCATGAAGTTTAAGAAAGAAAGTCATCTCCGTAATCTAAATGTGCAAGGTGAAGCAACATCTGCTTATACAGAAGCTGGAGCAAGTTATTCAGAAGATCTAGTGAGGATTATTGATGAAGGTGGCCACATTAATCAACAGATTTTCAATGTAGAAATAATAGTCTTCTATTAGAAGAAGATGCCATTTAGGAAATTCACAGATAGAGAAGTGTTTGGCTTCACACTTGCAAATGGCAGGCTGGCTCTTTTGTTAGGGGCTAATGCAACTGGCAGTTTTAAGATGAACCTAAGTCTCATTAACTATTCTGAAAATCATAGGATGCTTAAGACTTATCCTAAATCTACTTTGCCTGTGTGCTATAAATAGAAAAACAAAGACTGAATGGTAGCACATTTGTTTATAGCGCGATATACTACATATTTTAAACTCGCTGTTGAGAATTACTGTTCAAAAATTATTTCTTTTAACATATTATTGCTCATTGACAATATATCTGGTCACCCAAGAGCTCTGATGAACATTTACAGGTTGATTAATGTTGTATTTATGCCTGCCAAAGCAACACATATTCTAAAGCCCATGGATCAAGGAATAATTTTGGCCTTCAAGTCTCATTTAAGAAATATTTTTTTGTAAGGCTATCCCTGCCATTAACACTGATTCCTCTAATGGATCTGGGTGACAAAAATTGAAAATCTGGAAATAGTTCGCCATTCTAGATGCCATTTAGAAAATTAGTGATTCATGAGAAGCAGTCAAAATGTCAATGTTAACAGGAGTTTTAAAGATGATTTCAACCCTCGTGGGTAATTTTGAGGGTTCAAGACTTCAGAGAAGAAAGTAACTGCAGATGTGATGGAAATAGCAAGATAACTTAGAATTAGAGGTGGTGCCTCAACATGTTACTGAACTGTTACAATCTTGAAATGAAACAAACAGATGAGAAGTTGCTTCTTATAGATGAGTAAAGGAAGTGGTTTCTTGAGATAAAATCTACCCTTGGTGAAGATATTTTGAATATTGCTGAAATGAAAAATAACTGATTTAGAATATTATGTAAACTTGTATGTAAAGCAGGGGTAAGGTAAGAGAAGATTTACTCTAATTTTGAAAGTTTTACTGTGAGTAAAATGCTATCAAACAACATCACATACTACAGAAAAGTCATTTGTAAAAAGAAAAGTGAGTTTGATGCAGCAATCTTTATTGTTGTTGTAATTTAAGAAATTGCCACAGCTACCCCAACCATCATCAACCATCATCCTGATCCATTAGTAGATAGCAACACCAAGGCAAGATCTTCCACCAGCCAAAAGATTAGGACTCACTGAAGGCTTATGTAATCACTACCATTTTATTGCAGTCAAGTATTTCTTTTTTAAATTTAAGGTGTATACCTTACTTTTATAGACATAATGCTATTATACACTTAGTAGACCATGTTATAGTGTAAATGTAACTTTTATATGCACTAGGAAGCAAAAAAAAACTTTGTGTGACTCAGTTCACTGCAATATTTGCTTTGTTGTGATGGTTTGAAGCTGAACCCTCAATATCCCTGACTTATTCTAGTATCTACCCCCCAAACTTCGACTACTCTACAGACTAACCTCCAAAGCTATGGGGACTTTTATCCCTAGGGATATATTAGTGTCATTGAAAAGATAAGGCATATTCAATCTGAAAAGTCAGAGAGATATGTATGTCTCACTTGCCTTAGTGTTCCACTCTTTTAAGGCATTGTGCCTTTAGTTTCACAGAGATTGTTGAAAAAGGTTTAAACTTTTTCTTTGTTTTTCCTTTTTATTTTTTCATCCTATGTAAAAATTAATAGAGAGCTCGACTAAAATGTAATTATAAATTAGAGCCAACTTTTCACTGCAGAGCCCCTTCTTTTGAAATCTCAGGGAAATTTTATTAGTTCAAGTTTTGCACACAGATTCTGGTTTTCACAAACTTTCTCACAAAGTTCTTTAGTCATAATAACCTGGGAGGGATACGTGCCATATCTCAGATTGTTTCAGCCTTTTATCATCCTAATGTGAGAACAATTACCTATAAAATACATTTTAAATAGAAAAGATGAATAGTGGATAAGGAATTACGAACAGAGTGAAGTGATTAGATAGAATATCAGCCATGGAAAGAATGTTCATAAGGACAAAATATTTGTATGAGAATAAAGATAAGAAAAGCTTAGGTGAATGTGTTAATATTGGAAAAGACAGACATTGACTTGACTGTCCTTTACGTCATCGGTTGTTGGGAGGAGAGTTCTCGTGGGATTAGAAACCTACAACACAGTTGTAGGACACAGTCCAACACGGTAGGGCACAGTCAAACTGTCTCCAGACTGAATGTAGTGACAAACTAAGCTGATGTCCTTGAAATTGAGCTTTCCTCAGAGTATTAACAAGTAGAACTAAGCTGTATCCAGAAATGGTGACCTCATGGGACTTGGAAGTGTGTCGCAGACTCTGACAGAGATGATACAAAAACGTCTTCAACTCAACGAACACTGAAAATACTGGGAAGAATAAGTAGTTCATGATAATGTAACAGTAAAGTTAATGTTTTGATAGGAACGAGGCTAACTTGCCATGGAAGAAAGAATTAGAAAATGATGAAAGAGCAAATACAAATCTTTAATAAAATGTGGCTGAATTCAGCTTCCTTTGCTATGCACATGGCTATGTAATAGCCAATTATAATTCCTTAAAATGTATTATTTTATTTTAATAAATTACTCCAATAATGAAAAAGCCAACTTAGAAATTACCTTGTTGTATATTAAAAGAAAAAAGCAAATCTTAATCTTAGCAAATCTAAAACAGAAAAATTAGAAAATCTAAAACAGAAAGATTCAAGTAATATTTAAAGTATTTAAACTTCTATATATTTCCAACTAATAGCTAGTTTTTATTTACCATGATTGTATTTTAATATTCATAAAGATAGGATCATTAATGTATTAAACCTTGAATATTTTAGAATAAAGTGAGGAGGTGATTTACTGTTATCATTGGAAGCTAGTATTTATTTTTCTTGTGTTTTCTATTAAAATATAAAATAATTATACTACACAGTACAAGTTGCTTTAATCTTTGAAAGACATACATATATACATTTAAAATATATTTTAAAAGATTTATTGAGATATAATTTTTATAACATAAAATTCACCTGTTTTGAGTATACAATTCAATGTTTCTTTGTATATTTTCAGAGTTGTTCAATCATTAATTCATTCTAATTCAGAACATTTTTGTCACCCCAAAAATGAATTTTATGCTGATTAATAATCATGTCCTTCCCCCACATCACTTCTTCGACTCCTGAAAATCGTGCCTTTATATTCTGCTTCTGTAGATTTGTCAATTCTAGAAATTTTATACAAATAGGATCATAGGGTATGTTGTCTTCAATGACTGTCTCCTTTCACATACCTTAATGTTGTAGCATGCATACATCCTTCACTCATTTTTATTATTGCTAAATAGTAACCTATTGTGTGAAAACATTACATTTTATTTGTACATTCATCAGTTGGTGGATAGTTCAGCTATTTCTACTTCTTGACAATTACAAATAATGCTGCTACGAGCATTTGTGTAAAAGTTCTGTGAAGATATGTGTTTTGATTTCTCTTGGGTAGGTACCTAGGAATGAAATTGCTGGTTCATATTATTATCTCTATGTTTAACGAAAATATATCCTTATGAGTGAATTTGCTTTCTGTAAAACTACAGAAAAACAAAACTACTCTTCCGAAACTTCTGCAGAATAATCTTTAAGAAACTTCATAATGTAAACATTTTTAATCACCCAGAATGATCAGGATATGCTTTTGAAATTAAAATAAAATTTAAAAAACTCAGAAACTCTGAGTTTCAAATTTTAAGATGGTGACTTCTGACAAACACACATTTTTGTCAAAGTAGCATTTGTACTTACAGCAGTTTCTCTAAAAACCTAAATGACAAAAATGATCACGTAAGGTAGTAATTTTGAAATTTTTTGGCTGAGTGGCCATGAGTCTATTGGCACCCAACAGTGAGGAAAATTATTTATAAACAACCATATTATGTGCTAGACCAAAGTTCTGTATTGCCTCAAACTTTAAAAAGTATTGCAAAAATGTTGTGACTAAAATTATATATTCTTAATCACTTCTTACCAAATTCAGTTTCAAAGTTTTTCACTTTCTCATAAAACCTATCTCATTATATTTATGCTATTGCTTTTGTAAATTATTCTGATTTCTTAAAGAGTAACTTGAATTAATATATACATCAGCAAAGCCTAAACTTCTAAAAATACTCATAAATTTAAGGGCATTTTAAAGTACATCTCTTAAAATTAGAAGCTTTAAAATAATTTCACTTTTTTACTGAAAAGTATAATTTTACTACAAACTATAATTTTCATGTAGTTGTGTTATGAATAAGAAGTATAACTGCCCTCTTACCAGACTCCAAAGCAGTGACTAAATAACCACAAATTAAGGCAACTACAAATAGATACTGATTACTGACTTTGATCAACTAATTTTTAAAAGGTCAGATATCCCTTTAAAGTTTTCCCTTTCTACTTTTGGTAAACTGATGTGACCCCAGTAATGGGAAGAGAGAAAAATAATATTTATTTAATTTCTCCACATTTGTTACTTTAAAATACATTATTGTTATTATGAAAACCAATCTCATAAAGTTATGTTCAACATTAGCCCAGTTTTCCAAATGAGTAAATACTTGTGACAGGGAAATATCACCTTCCTTACATAATGTCACAGAACTATTAACCAATAGAGTTGACATTTTAACCCAGAATGCTCTAACACCAAAGCTCCTATATGCTTTTCACCATACCAGGGAGCCTCTCAATTCAATTTATCCATTTACTCAACATATGTTGAGTGCACAGTTTTCTACTAGGTGCCAGGTTTACAAAATAGATTAGAACCCAGTTTTTGCTAAGAAAAGATTATAGTCCACTGGGTAGGAGGGGAGTAATTATTAAACTTAACTACAGTAGAGAATGGCAAGTGCTAAATTTTAGTCATATATGCATGGGATGTGAATATATGACCACAAGTAGGTTTTAGAGAGAAAAGGTTGAGGGGCCTTCTTTTTGTAGAAACTAATGAGTGATAATAACATTAAGAATGACAAATATTCACACAGAAGAACTTTAGAGGAAAGCCTGGAGGAAATAAACAGCATGATATATACAGAACAATGACCGGAAGTTCAGAATCAAGGGGCCATGCATTGTAATATAATTAATTTTAATTATTGATATCATGCTCCTTTTTACTCATCATTTTTTCTTATTTCCAAACATGACCACACACACACACACACACACACACACAAATAAAACCTGCATTCTAAAACAGGTGTTTTAATCTTACATGCAGGAGCATGAGAATGTCAGAATAAGGAATGCCTTAAAACTATTTTCTGAATGTATATTTTATTTTCTTTGAAAATGGTGCATAAGATTTCCAGAGGTGCTTGTGACCCAGCTATGACCCAGTCTTCTGATTCTACTTTGAGGAATCCACAAACTATGTCAGTTTATATATTTATCTATTCATATATATATATATATATATATGACTATATATATTTTGAACTGATATATATTTATATATATATATATAGAGAGAGAGAGAAAGCATATATAATCCAAGTATGTTTAAACACCTGAAAATTATAAAATAGTTTACCATAAAATTATATTTTGTCTTAGAAAAAAATGCTTTTACTTTAGGGAATGCTAAATTCTTCCAACTTACTTTTTCTTTCTCTCTGTTGGAATCTGGCAATTCTACTCGACTGTCATTGAAATCGCAGTAATTAGCCTTCTTTTATTGCAGAACAGATGTTCTAAATGCTGGGCTCATTCGACATGGGTTGGGATTGAGATATCACAGCTGTTATAGTTTAATTTTGGTTAGGTCAGAAGGCTTCATCATTATCGTTCAAAATATTGGTGAAATATAATAAAAATACATATTTCCAATTAAGTTTCCCTTAATTGAGTTTTACTTAGTCAATCCCCCAATGTAACCAATGGTAGCATGGGCTGCAGTTTGACAAGTCAATAATCATTTTCATGGTCACAATCTGAAGAGTTCTATTTGTATTAATAATCATCGTTACTGATTGATTTTTATTATGATACTGAGAGCAGCTGATTGAAAACAGAAGGAAAAAAATCTGTATTACTATCTGATTTCCAGAAAAAAAAACACTTTGAGAACATTTTTACATTACAAAATTTTTCTGAATTATTTTCTAATACCCATAAAAATAATGTAATGTTTCGATTTCTGAAAACCTGCATTGTTCTCCTACCACTATTCAACTTTCTAAATCAGAGTAAAGCCTGCATTTATTTTTGTAGAGTAACAGATTCAATTCCAACTAGCTCAATAGTACCGTTTATATGAGGATCTTCCACAATTGATTTTCATCTCAACAAATGTAATAGCCAACTGCTTTGAATCAGATCATCCCCAACCTATGTACATTAATGCAATCCAATTTAGTCATTAGGATTGTTAAATTAATTGAATTGACTTTGCAATTTTACGGTTATTTCAGTCTTAGCCACTGAATCAGGTCTTATCTGTATGGTCTCAATCAATTTGTGACAAGCAGCTATTACTATAGCCAAAGGAACAATTCTGTGTCTATTAAGGAAGGGTTACCCTGATCATTTTACAAACATTTTAGCTAGGCAGTGCTAGCTTAGTATATCTGTTTATATAATAGAAATATGAAATATATAATTTAACGATTTCCCCTGTAAGGCAAGATAGTAGATACAACTGGGTCAAATGTTCTATGAGCCCATTTGATTGTAACATTTGACTATTGTTCATGTTGACAGTAACAATGGGGGTCACTTGGTAAGAAACATTGTTACCCTCTACGAAGTAGACTACTAAAAACGTTCTAAATTGTCCAGGGATGAGTGGTGGGATTGTGACAGGAGTGCTTGGGAAGCATTCTAAAATGCCTGCCCTCTCTTTCACCTCTCCCTTTCCCACACATTCAATAGTTCTTCAAGCTATACTGGACTATTGAACACTGATTGTTTCAGATATTAGTTGGTTTGCATATGCCCTAAATTCATCTTGTGTATTAATACATTCTTACACTGCTAATAAAGACATACTCGAGACTGGATAATTTATAAAGTAAAACAGTTAATTGAGTCACAATTAAACCCAGCATGGCTGGGGAGGCCTCAGGAAACTTACAATCATGGTGGAAGGGAAAGTAAACATGTCCTCTTTTACATGGCAGCATCTAGGAGAATTATCCAGTAAAACAGAAGAAAAACGCTCTTACAAAACCATCAGATCTTCTGAGCACTCACTCACTTTCACAAGAACAGCATTAGGGTAACTGTCCCCATGATTCAATTACCTCACACCAGGTCCCTCCCACAACACGTGGGGATTACGGGAACTACAATTCAAGATGAGACTTGGAGGTGGGACACAGTCAAACTATATCATCTTGTTTTGTAATATTACTCTGATAAATTAAGGGAGAGACTCTATTCTTCAATTTGTGAAGACATGGTGGATGGGTAATTCGTTCACTTCCACCTCCAAAGAGTGAGGATCTGGGGTGAGAAGCACTGGTGGAAAGATGAATAGGTAATTGCAAAATCTTCTCCACAGCCTCTGCAATAGCCAGAGAATGGTCATATTTGGCTTGATACATAATCTTTACTTATGTTGACTAACTTCCACCAATCACCCTGCTCCCATGACCATCAGCACCACTGACATGTATGTGTACATCTTTTGACAACTCCTCTTTCAATGACTGGGGATACCTCAAATATCTTAGTCTTCATTGATAACATTAATTTATCTCAGTAATATGTCAAAAAATTTAAAACTATTTTTATGCTCAGCTCTTTGCAAGACAGGTACCAAGAATTCCTGCATTATCTATGCTGATAATTAAAATACATAATTTAAAACTGTACATATATGTCCTTTGTAACTTTTTTCCTTCTTTCAAAATTTGCCCTTTTTATCCAGCATGATGTTTAATATTGAGTGTCAACTTGATTGAATCGAAGGATGCAAAGTATTGATTCTGAATGTGTCTGTGAGGGTGTTGCCAAAGGAGATTAACATTTAAGTCAGCAGACTGGGAAAGGCAGACCCACCCTCAATCTGGGTGAGTCTGCTTTTCCCAATATAATCAGCTGCCAGCACAACCAAAATAAAAGCAAGCAGAAGAACATGAAAAGGCTAGACAGGTTTAGTCTTCTGGCCTACATTTTTCTCCCAGGTTGGATGCTTCCTGCCCGCGAATATTGGACTCCATGTTCTTCAGCTTTGGGAATCTTAAACCTTGGACCACAGACTGAAGGATTCACTATTGGCTTCCCTACTTTTGAAATGTTGGGACTCGCTGTGGCTTTCTTGTTTCTCAGCTTGCAGATGGATTATCGTGGGACATCACCTTATGATCATGTGAGTCAATACTCCTTAATGCACTCCTCTTTATATATACATCTATCCTATTAGTCCTGTCCCTTTTTGTCCAGAATTGGTTCCTTCCAGTGGGTTCTTGGTCTCTCTGACTTCAAGAATGAAGCCACGCACCCTCATGGTGAGTGTTACTGTTCTTAAAGATGGTGCGTCTGGAGTTTGTTCCTTCAGATGTTCAGATGTGTCCGGAGTTTCTTCCTTCCTGTGGGTTTGCTGTCTCACCTGACTTCAGGAGTGAGGTCACAGACCTTGGCAGTGAGTGTTACAGCTCTTAAAGGTGGCATGTCCAGAGTTGTTTTTTCCTCCCGGTGGGTTTGTGGTCTCGCTGACTTCAGGAGTGAAGCCACAGACCTTCACAGTGAAGGTTACAGCTCTTAAAGGTGGCGCGTTCAGAGTTGTTTGTTCCTCCCGGTGGGTTCGTGGTCTCGCTGCCTTCAGGAGTGAAGCCACAGACCTTTGCAGTGAGTGCTACATCTCTTAAAGATGGCACGTCCGGAGTTTTTGTTCCTTCCATTGGGTTCGTGGTCTCGCTGACTTCAGGAGTGAAGCCGCAGACCTTCCCAGTGAGTGTTACAGCTCATAAAGTTAGTGCAGACCCAAAGAGTGAGCAACAGCACGATTTATTTTGAAGAGCGAAAGAACAAAGCTTCCACAGCATGGAAGGGGATCCGAGCGGGTTGCTGCTGCTGGCTCCGGTGGTCAGTTTTTATTCCCTTATTTGGCCCCACCCACATCCTGCTGATTGGTCCATTTTACAGAGCACTGATTGGTTCATTTTACAATGTGCTGATTTGTCTGTTTTTATAGAGTGCTGACTGGTGCCTTTACAAACCTTTAGCTAGACAGAAAAGTTCTCCAAGTCTCCACCCGACCCAGAAGCCCAGCCAGCTTCACCTCTCACTTTCAGAGAACCCTGACTAATACATCCAGAGACAGGTGCCCTTACGGAATGCTTGAACAACCTTCTAAAGGCAGTGCTGAAATACCAATTGAAAGGCAACATCCTGAAAGAACAAAGTGCTCTCCTTCAGGACAAGTGTATTATTAAGTCTGGGGCCTATATTTGGTGCTGTGTTCATAATAGAATACATAGGTCCAGAAACTACATTTCAAATCCACATTTATTCTTTGTTTTTTCAGAATACTCTCAGTGCTACTTGTATCAGTCCACAGCCTGTGAAACACAAGACAGGACTTTTATTAAATTTTACCCACAGATTTTATCAAAGGAACCTGAAACCAACTGTGTGAGAGGAAATGAGAAGAGGGATGTGTGATGATGGGGAAACTGTTAAACACCAATGCAAGTCTAACCCTAAATGAAGGAAAGGAAGGTGACATCTCCAGGACTTTGGGTCTAAAGAAGGTCTGGAAAATAACCACTGAGGGGTCCTCATGCCAAAGTCCACAGTCTAAGCAATTCTATACCTGCCAGGAATGGGCCTGTATTCACATTGTTCCTGTACTCAGTCAGGGACTGGGAAGCATCCATGAAAAGGCTTAGCCTTGGTGCAAATGCAGTGATGGGTTTGGAACTCAGCAACATGGGAACTTACTCAATTATGGGTTTTGCAGTTGGAGGTCTGTGAGGTGCAATTCTCCCCACACACCAGTGTCTCCATGGCCTAGAAGCAACCTTTGCTCTTATACTTAGAGTGTTCTTACTTTCTCAGTAGCTTTGCTTCTTGCTGTCTCATATTCAATTGAGCTCTCTCTATCTGCTATATTTTGCCCTCCCTTCTCATCTAAGTATGTATCTTTATGCTAGGACATTCCCATTCAAATAATAGTAATAATGATAATAAATATAATTCTGCCTCTTGACACTGAATTGATTTCCATCTTAGACCTCATTCTTCTGGTTGCCTTTATTGACACTGTTTGAGATAACTGCTACCCACACTATCATATCTTAACTTCTCAATCTGCCTTTTAATTATGTGTTCAGCGAGTTTGATTCAGATTCTACTATTTGTGCATATTTTCAATAACTTTGTATTAATTCTCACACTGCTATAAAGATATTATCTGAGACTGGGTAATTTATAAAGAAAAGATGTTTAACTGACTCACATTTCCACATGGGTGGGGAGGCCTCAGGAAACTTGCAATCTTGGTGGAAGGTGAAAGGGAAGCAAGCACCTTTTTCAACGGGTCACAGGAGAGAAAGAGAACATAGGGGAAACGGATACCTGGTTTAAAAAACCATCAGATCTCATGAGAACCCTCTTACTATCATGAGAACATCATGGTGGAAACCAGCCCCATGATTCAATCACCTTTCAAAAGTTTCCTCCCTCAATACGTGGGAATTACTATTAGAGATGAGATCTTGGTGAGGATACAGAGCCAAATCATATCATTTCACCTTCACCCCTGGTCCCTCTCAAATCTCATGTGCTTTTCACATTTAAAAAACAATGATGCCTTCCCAATCCCCAAGTCTTAACTTATTCCAACATAACTCAAAAGTTCAAGTCCAAAGTCTCATCTGAGCCAAGGCAAGTCACTTCAGTCTACGATCCTGTAAAATCAAAGTGAAGTTAATTATTTCCAAGATACAAAGGGGGTACAGGCATTGGGTAAACGTTTGCATTCCAAATGGGAGAAATTAGCCAAAGCAAAGGGACCACAGGCCCTATACAAGTCCAAATGGCAGGACAGTCATTAAATCTTAAAGCTCCAAAATCTCCTTTGACTCCATATCTCATGTCCGGGGAATGCTGATTTTAAACAGTGAGCTCCAATGGCCTTGGGCAGCTCCACCCCTGTGGCTCTGGAAGGTACAGCCCCTGTGGTTTCTTTCATGGCTGATATTGAGTGCCTGCAGTTTTTTCAGGTGCAGGGTACAAGCTGTTGGTGGATCTACTATTCTGGATGCTGGAGGATGGTTGCCCTCTTCTTGCAGCTCCACTACACAATGTCCCAGTGGGCATTGTGTGTGGGGGCTACAACCCCACATTTGCTTTTTGCACTTCCCTAGCACAGGTTCTCCATGGGGGCTCCACCCCAGAAGCAGCTTCTGGCTGGACATCCATGCATTCTCATACATTCTCTGAAATCTAGGTGGAGGTTCTCAAACATCAACTCTTGTCTTCTGCACACCTGCAGGCTCAGCACGACATGGAAGTCACCAATGCTTGGAGCTTGCACCCTCTGAAGCAACAATCTGAGCTGTACTTAGCCCCTTTTAGCTACTGCTGGAGCTGGAGTGGCTGGGACGCAGGGTGCCATGTCACTGGGTGGCACAGAGCCGCAGAGTCCTGGGCCTGGTCCATGAAACCATTTTTTCTTCTTAGGCCTCCAGGCCTGTGATGGGAGGGGCTGCTATAAAGATCTCTGACATGCCTTAAAGACATTTTCTACATTGTCTTGGCTATTAACATTCAGTTTCTTGTTATTTAGGCAAATTTTTGCAACTGGCTTGAGTTCTTCCCCAGTAAATGGATTTTTCTTTTCTACAACATAGAAAGGCTTCAAATTTTTGAAACCGTTGGGTTCTGCTTCCCTTTTATACATAAATTCCAGTTTTAAACTATTTCTTTGTAGATACATGTGACTGAATATTTTCAGAGAAAGCCAGGTCACATCTTGAACATTTTGCTGCTTAGAAATTTCTTTGGCCAGATACCCTAAATCATTTCTCTCAAGTTCAAAGTTCCACAGGTCTCTAGGGCAGGAGCAAAATGCTGTCAGTTTCTTTGTTAAAACATAACAAGAGTGACCTTCCTCCCGTTTTCAGTAAGTTCCTCATCTTCATCTGAGACCACCTCAGCCTAGACTTCATTGTCCATATCACTATCAGCATTTTGGTCAAAACGATTCAACAACTCTCTAGGAAGTTAGAAACTGTCCCACCTTTTCTTGTCTTCTTCTGAGCCCTCCAAACTGTTCCAATCTCTGCCTGTTAGCCAGTTCCAAAGTTGCTTAGACAGGTTATCTTTATAGCAGTACCCAATTTCAAAGGTACTAATTCTATGTACTTGTCCATTCTCACACTGCTATAAAGATACTACCTGAGACTGAGTAATTCATAAAGAAAAGATGTTTAATTGACTCAGAGTTCCATATGGCTCGGGAGGCTTCGTGAAATTTATAATCATGGTGAAAGGTGAAGGAAAAGCAAGCATCCCCATTCACAGGACAGCAGGAGAGGCAAATAGCACAGGGGAAATTGTCACTTTTAAACCACCATATCTCATGAGAACGCCTTCACTATCAGAAAAACGTCATAGGGGAACTGCCCCCATGATCCAATGACCTCCCATCAGGTCCCTCCCTCAACACATGGGGTTTACAATATAAGATGAGATTTGAGTGGGAACACAGAACCAAACCATATTCATTTTATTGCCAAATTGATTGGAAATTCCTCTTACCTCATCTTATTTAATGATTCAACAACAAAGGATTTATTCAACTTTTCTTTCTTTCTCTTGCAATAATCTTCTTGGGTTCCCTGAAATGAAGATCTTTCATTTTTTTACACATATGTTTTGTTCACCTTACTTTGCCAGATCTTTTTGCACATTTCCGTATTTCATTGGCATACTTCAGATCTTTGTTTTCTCATCTTTTTCTACTATCTCCTTAGGTAAAATAAACAGTTTGTTGCTTTAGCCAACATATTGTGTTGATGCTTTCTACTTTTACCTCATTAGCCTTAACTTTTCCTCTGAGTACCAGTCTCATATATCTAAATTTCTACTTGACATCTTCATGTAGATGTCTTTCATGCATTGTAAGCATATACTAAGTAGAAATGGTCATTTAGCTTCCCAAATCTTTTTCCCCTTGAAAATACTACATATCAGAAAATAGTGCTGGAATTCATCCAGATATTCAGGCAAGAAAAATTGAAGCAATTTTTCAGTTATTTTTTCTACTTCAGCCTTTATATTCAAGCATCAGTCTTTCTTATATTTTATTACTTTATTTATAATCTATCCTTTTTTTCTGATCTCCATTGTCTTCACCTTGGTTGATCTCGTCTATGGCTAATTGCAGTAGCCTTCAAACTCATCTCTAGATGTCTCTCTTGATCCTTCCAATCCATTCTCCACAGAGTAACTAGAATATTTCAACAAAAATATTTTTATACTACACTTGGAATAAAGTATTGGCTCTTTACATTAGGCTGGTAAGATCAATGCTTGTTCTTGTCCCATTTGCCATTTGCACTTCATCTCAGTAGTACTATCTCCATTTCTATTACAGTCCAGGAAAATGGTCTTGGGTTACTCTCTCATGCCAAACTTTTTCTCCATTATTGCAGAATTTCCTCTGCAGTCCACAGTCTTCACTTCCATTTTGTTTAGCATGATCACGCTCATTGATTTTCTCGGTAAGATGCAACGTTTTAAGGAATGTCCCCCTTTTCTGCAGAATTGACTACATTTCGGCTAATTCTATGGCATATCTATAATTTCAAAGCAAACTCTTCTTATTCTTCAGTTCTTAAAATAAATGTCACTTTATCAAAAAACTTGCCTGATAGTTCTTTGCAAAGCATTCTCCATCTTGGAATATTATCACTTACCCAGTTTCCTTCAAGCAGATATTTTAATTATCATATATTTCATTAAGCTGGTATCTCATTGGTGGCCCAGCATTATTGTATATGCTACTAGGAAAACAATAACTTTGCTAAATACTGATATATTGCTTTTGTAACACCCATAATTTTTTAGACTTTAGAAAAGGATACTTTGACTCTTATTCAACAATTACTCTTATCCATGTAAAGCTGTAACTATATGTAAAATAAATGGTGAAGTTTAACCGTAACCTTAACCTTAACCTTAACCTAAACCTTGAATTCAAAGTTCAACTTTCCTAAGCTGTATTTTGATTCAGATATCGCTGTTCATGTTTTCCATGCAACAATGTTCTTCCTGCTGTTAAGGGATTGGCAAATGCAGGAAATAAATACATAATTTATTGAAGGATTGCTTTGCCTTTGTTTCCCAATTTTTAAGTCTGCTATTGGCACACATTTTGCAATTTTGGTGTCAGCATGTTCTGAATCTTAGCAGGAGTCATCAAGATTCTGCACTCTTACTTCTTCTTCAAATAGTTCTGAAACATCCTGTGTACTGAAATACCAATGGATGTGGCTTTCCAGATATTACACTAGGAGTAACAAGCAGATGCTTTTTCATGAGTGTGTTCTTTAATTATTGACACCTCTGTCTGTACCAAGCAGGGCTGCCTTATCACATCCATTTCTTATCAATTTTAGCAGGTTCAATCATCTTTCTTTATCCTTTGCCCAGTAGGCAGCTCTTTCTCTCATTTGTAAGTTGAAGGGAAATTCCCTTTCCTTTATTTTATTATTATTATTTTTTTTACTTTATTGAAAGGCACTTTTATATCTATGAATCACTTTTCCTAATATTTGGGGCATTTTTCAACTAAAATAATACCTAATGCCACTGTGTTGATGATATATAAATGGCCTAAACCAATATACATATAGGTAGATAATAACAACTACTTTTACTAAAAGACTGTATCCTGGACCACAGCAACAGGAATATGTTATTAATCAGGCAATTAATACTAAGTTCAGAGATGTTAAAATGTAAATTAAAATTATGTGTATTTTAGTATGAGTGAAACAGAGGATATCTTTTTTATTACATTTGTTTTACTGGCTAGCTCTCCCTCTGGATTGAAGGTTGAATAAGGCTGTGTCTATTGCATTCACTTTGCTCAAACAGACTAAGGTAATATCTGATGGATATTAACTGTTGAACAAATTCCACATATATTTGTTGAATAAATGTATAAATAAAGCCTTATAATGGCAAACTCTCCAAAGTATGAGTTTATTTATCAATGATGAAATTAGCAAATGCACTAAGTAAAATAAAATTATATCAATCTTAGTAAAAAGATTTTAATATGAAAATGAAATAGTCATGTACAATATGTACTTTTATTATTTTATTAAACTTCACCATATATGTTAGTTCAGGTTGCTGTAACAAATTACTATAGAACAATAACTTAAACAACAAACATTTTTAATTTTTACAATTTTGGATGCTGGAAGTCTGAGATCAGGATTCCATCATGGTTGGGCTTTTGGTGAGGAAATTCTTTCTAGTTTTGGAGGGCCGTCTTCTTCATGTGTCCTCACAAGTTAGAAAGAAAGGAAGTTAACTCTCTGGCCTCTTCTAAGGACACAAATCTTATTCTTGAGGGTTTTACATTCATGACCTGATTACTTTCCAAAGTCCCTACTCCCAAATACCATCATACTGATATTAAATTTTCTACATATGGATTTTGAGGGAACACAAGCATTCAGTTCATTGCATTCCACTCCTGGCTTCCCAGAATTCACATGCTTTCCACATGCAAATGCATTCATTCTATCTCAATAGGCCTAAAATTAACTCGTTCCAACATCAACTGTAAAGTTAAAAGTCCAAAGTCTTGTCTGAATTAAATATGATTAAGATTTGCGGTACAATTCTTGCTGAGACAAAATTCTTCTCTAGTTGTGAAACTGTAAACTCTCATGTATTTGTTAGGGCTCTTCAGAGAGAAAAAGCGAGTAAGATAAATAGATGGACAGGTAAATAGATAGAAAATGAAAGAAGAAAAGAGAGAGAGAGAAGAAGAAAGAAAAGAAAAGAAAGAAAGAAAGAAAGAAAGAAAGAAA
>NW_012115888.1:535550-550256 GCF_000951035.1 Colobus angolensis palliatus | reverse complement strand
AGAAAGAAAGAAAGAGAAAGAAAGAAAAAGAAAGAAAGAAAGAGAAAGAAAGAAAAAGAGAAAGGAGAAAGAGAAAGGGAGAGGAAGGAAGAAAGAAAGAAAGAAAGAAAGAAAGAAAGAAAGAAAGAAAGAAAGAAAGAGAAAGAAAAAGAAAGAAAGAGAAAGAAAGAAAAAGAGAAAGGAGAAAGAGAAAGGGAGAGGAAGGAAGAAAGGAAGGAAGGAAGGAAGGAAGGAAGGAAGGAAGGAAGGAAGGAAGGAAAATTATGAGAAGAAGTTTATTAGGGGAATTGGCTGATGTGATTGACTTCTGAAAAGGTCCTATAACAGCTTGCTGTCTGCAAGTTGCAGACCCTAAAATGCCAGTAGCATGACTCAGTCAAGGCCAGTAGCCTCAGAAACAGGGCAGTGATGGTGAAACTCTCAGTCCAAGGCTGAAGGTCCGAGAACCCCAGGATGTTACTGGTGTAAGTCCTGGGGTTGAAAGGCGAAAGAGCCTGCAATTCTAACGTTCAAAGACAGGAGAAGAATGGTGTCCCAGTTCTAAGACAGAGAGAAGTAAATTGCCTTTCATTTGACTTTTTGTTCTGTCTGGGTCCACAGCCAATTGGATGATGCCTGCCCATATTAAGGACAGATCTTCCCCACCCAGTCCACTGACTCACTCACCAATGTCCTCTGCAAACACCGCCACACACAGACACACCCAAATATCACGCTCTAGTAGCTCTCTAGCTATGTCTTAATTCGGTCAAGTTGATACCTAAAACTAACCATCACATTAAACAAGTTATGCTCTTCTGAAAAAAAAAAAAGAAAATGGTGTGACAGAAATAGGATAGACATTCCCATTCCAAAATGGAGAAATAAAGAAGGAGCCCGGCCGCGGTGGCTCAAGCCTGTAATCCCAGCACTTTGGGAGGCCGAGACGGGTGGATCACGAGGTCAGCAGTTCAAGACCAGCCTGGTCAAGATGGTGAAACCTTGTCTCTACTAAAAATACAAAAATTAGCATGGTGTAGTGGCGGGCAACTGTAATCTCAGCTACTCGGGAGGCTGAGGCAGAGAATTGCTTGAACTCGGGAGGCGGAAGTTACAGTGAGCTGAGATTGAGTCACTGCCCTCCAGCCTGAGCAACAGAGTGAGACTCTGTCCAAAAAAAAAAAAAAAAGAATGTATTTTCTGTATTGCTAGCAACATTCTGTACATGAGTATTCATGTATGCTTTAAGATGAATAAAGCTTTCCTTGAAGCTCCCATCTTTTCCTTCTTTTATACCAGATCCACCTTAATTCCCTTCAGTGACAATCTTGGCTTTTTCTAGCATGCACTTCGAAATTCCTCCAACTTCTACCCATAACTCAGTTTCAAAGCTCTTCCACAATATCAGATATTTTTTCCAGAAGCACTCAACTAATGGGTACCAACTTCTGTCTTAGTGAGCGTGGCTGTTATATAATGACTTACCATAGACTGTATTGCTTACAAAAACCAAAAACTTAGTTCTTACCGTTCTGTGGGTTAGAAGTACAAGATATGGGTATGACTGTGATTAAGTTCTGGTGAGGACCCTCTTCCATGTTGCAGACAGTCTACTTATCCTGTACCTTCACATGGAGGAAAAAGCGCTAGCTAGATCTTCAGCCATTTCTTATAAGGTCCCTAACCCCGTGACCTAATTACTACGCAAAGACCAGACCTTCAAACACCAACACATTGGGTTCAGAATTTCAACTTATGTATGAGATGGAGAGATCAATTTTCAGTCTGTTGTACTCTTTCCATCAAAATTTGGGAATTTAAATGCTGATGTTTAACATTATAAAATATTTTTAAGTTATCATACTGCCACAGGGACACCTCTAAATTCTGTTATTGAAGCTAATTGCCTTTGCAACGCAAAAGAATCTAGTCATGTTACATAAAGAACTCAAGAACACTAGGAATACAATTTTTCCCAGAAAAGTTTTGTGAATGTTGTGTGATTGCAATATTTCTATTTTTATTTAAAACTTCAATAGTGTTTGTAGTCTTTTTTTTTTTTTTTAATTGTCAGTTACAAGTTTACAACCTATGAGGACTGGTTGATCCTCATATGAAGATGTGTCTTGTTGTGTGCCTAGTGATACATCTTCTCTCACCTCTAATAAAAGAAACGGCAGGGTTTTAGCCTGACAATGTCACACAGTTGTTTCAAATACCCTTACTTATTTCTCAGTGTTTACAGCTTGTGCAGCTGTCAGCAGCAATGGCTTTTTCTTTGTTAGGCAGGGAAATGTCTGAACTTATAATTAGACCTCAGTTATGAAAATGTAACTAGTTAATCATAGCTTTAATTAGGGTTTTTGGACTCCAAAGGGATTTGAATATATCCAAGAATGGTGGAACACAGCAGCCAAAGCTAGCCTAAATTATTTTAGAGTTTATTTTCTAATTCACATAGAAATGTTCATCTTCACTATATGGCCCGTAATTATCATCTGAACTATTATTTAGCATCTTTATGTTATCTAAAATGTGTATATCAACTGTAATGCCATTATTTAAATTTGAACCTTCTTCTCTGATGAAATTATTTTAATTGTACCAGTGAGATATGTGTAAGCAAAACAATAGTAACAATTTTTTAGCCACATCACAACACTGTGATATTAACATACGTGATCAACTTAATACAAAGAAAACTACAAAAACACATTTTAAATTAGAATAATAAAGTTACTACGATGGCTTATGCTACCCAATTAACAATAAATCATTGATACAGATCAAATTCTTCTGTGCTAATTAAGTCTAATGTGTGATTTTTCAGTTTTCTCTCTTCTCTATTGCAACTTTTGTGATATTTTTCTTAGTTCAACACAATCTTGTACCGCTTGTACTTCACTAACGGCAAATGTTTCATGAATTCAATCTTTTTCCTACTAGCACTGCTATTTGAAGCGATCTACACAATCTGAAACATGTATCAAAGGATAGCTTGGCAACATTTGGTTAAAAGATGATTACTTAAATCATGTAAAGTACACTCAAAATGAATTTCAATAAATTCCAGGTAAAAATAACTGAAACCTTATGGATAACTTGTTCACCCTCACTAATTTGTTTGGAAGTCATAGCTCCTTGCTTTCTACCAGGTTTACCACTAGGATGGCTTTTCTACTTCGGGGGTACCTCAAGTCCATTGACATCAGATATTTTTTTAAATGTTTAATTAATTACTTTAAATTAAATTAATTTAAATTTAAAGTTCCAGGATACATGCACAGGACATACAGGTTTGTTACGTAGGTAAACGTGTGCCATGGTGGTTTGCTTCACCTATCAACCCATCACCTAGGTATTAAGTCCCACACGAATTAGCTATTTATTCTGATGCTCTCCCTCCCCAAACCCCTCTTGACAGGCCCCAGTGTATGTTGTTCCCCTCCCAGTGTCCATGTGTTCTCATTGTTCTGCTCCCACTCATAAGTTAGAGCATGTGGTATTTGGTTTTCTGTTTCTGTGTTGGTTTGCTGAGGATAATGGCTTCTAGGTCCATCCATGTCTCTGCTGGAAAGGACATGATCTAGTTCTTTTTTATGGCTGCATAGGATTCCATGGTGTGTATGTACCACATTTTCTTTATTCAGTCTTTCATTGATGGGCATTTGGGTTGATTCAATGTCTTTGCTATTGCGAATAGTGCAACAATGAACATACATGTGCATGTAGGTTTATAATAGAATAAACTTCCTAATTCAGCAGTATTTTCTATCGTTCATTTCTTGATAGATTTCACAGATTATGAGCTCACCAACAATACTTAAAATACTGCCAACTCCCTTATAACTTTGACTTTTTTTTTTTTTTGGTACTTGACTAGCAATATCCTCACTCTGGCTAAACTCAACTTTCTCTTTTCTTCAGGTGAGAGTTGTTGCAGAAAGTTTCATCAGAGCAGTTAGGCGAAGTTTATCACAAAATTCAAATGACCCCCAACACTTGAGAATTCTGTTAATTTTCCCAAATCAACTCATACTTTGAAATTACTTTGTAAAAATGCCATTGTCATCATCTAATCATTCCTCCCAAATATACAAGTTCAGCACATTATTATCTCTCCTAAGTTACAGATATTGTAGAAACAACCAGAAAAAGCCAACCTCTTCCATCTTCATTCCACAAATACAAACACAAAAGCCTACCCACAACTGTAGCTGCAACAGCCTCTGTTTCTGTGTTGTTGATTATTTAAAGGAAGAGTTGGCAAACTGTATTATGTGGGCCAAATATGGCTGTCTGCTTGTTTTGGCAAATAGAATTATACAGGAACACAATAATATTCATTCTCTCACCTGTTGTTAATGTCTGCTTTCCCACTTAAATGGCAAAGTTGAGTACTTTTAACAGAGACTGTGTGTTCCTAGAAGCCAAAAAATATTTACACTGGTTCTTTACAAAAAATGTTTACCAAATCTGCACTAAAGCAACTAACAATTTAATACTAAATTTCAAAATACTTGCTTTAGGCTTTATTATTTTCAATCTTCTCAAGAAATTTTTGAATTTTTAATACATTTATTTTATTTTATTTTATATTCAAACTTGTTCTTCAGGCTAGATTTTTTTTTGTTGCCTTTTAACTATTCTCAAATATCTTCAATATTAAAACTTCAACAAACATCACCAACCAGCCTTTGACCATGTATCTTCCTGCTGCTATCATAATGATCTCCTCTTCTTTCAAGCCAAAATTATTTCAGGTTTCTTTATTCTTGACATCTGTTTTACCACTTCTTATTAATCCTCCGCTCAGTATTAATCTAGCTCTAATTTCCCTCTCCGCAAGAAAATAGTTGATGTTAAGCTCACCTGCATCCTCCATCTCCTACCCTCCATCACCTACACAATTGTTCCCACAGTTTGCTATGCAACAGAATTGTTTGGAGAGTTTAATGAAACACTGATTATGCAAAAATACTTTCAGAATTTCTGATTCAGCAGGTCTAGGCTTTGACCTAAGACCTGCATTTCTAACAATTACATATTCTAACCATTTCAGATGCTGCTGCTCTGGGGATCAAACATTGAGAAGCACTGATTGGCCTCCTGAATTTTTTTTTAAAGGATTGACATTTTATTTATTTATTTTTTTATTACACTTTATGTTCTAGGGTACATGTGCACAACATGCAGGTTGTTACATGCGTATACATGTGCCATGTTGGGGTGCTGCACCCATTAACTCGTCATTAACATTAGGTATATCTCCTAATGCTATCCCTCCCACCTCCCCCCACCCCACAACGGGCCCCTGTGTGCAATGTTCCCCACCCAAGACTAAATCAGGAAGAAGTTGAATCCCTGAATAGACCAATAACAGGCTCTGAAATTGAGGCAATAATTAATAGCCTACCAACCAAAAATAGTCCAGGACCAGACGGATTCACAGTGGAATTCTACCAGAGGTACAAGGAGGAGCGGGTCACATTCCTTCTGAAATTATTCCAATCAACAGAAAAAGAGGGAATCCTCCCTAACTCATTATATGAGGTCATCATCATCCTGATACCAAAGTCTGGCAAAGACACAACAAAAAAAGAGAATTTTAGACTAATATCCCTGATGAACATCGATGCAAAAACCCTATGGAATATTTTAAAATGTTCCTCTTTGACACTGTTGAAAATGTTCTCATCCTCAAAATATTTTATTATTTGGCTCGTTTGATAACACATACATCATTTTCTTTCTACCCTGTCTGTTCCTTCTCAACTTTGTCTTAAAATCTTACCTTTCTTTACTAGTCTTTACATTTTTGAAGTTTCTTCCAGCAGCAGAGTTTCTCTCTTTTATCTCCCATCCTGTCCTTGTAACAGTCCCCAGTTATTCACAACCCTGCACTAGCTTCTGTTATCACCTACACGAATACATTCCAAATTTATATTCCCAATCCAGGACTCAACTCTGATACACAAATTTACACAATTTCCTATTGTCATCTCTACATGCCATGCATGGTACCTCAAAATGTTTAAGAATTAATTCATGATCTTCACATTCTAAACTGTGTTCTTTATATTTTTCCTGAGCTTCAAAAACAAACGAACAAACACAACTGTCACACCAGTTATTCATGCGGGAATACTTTTATTCCTTATCTTTGTCAAATTCAAGCTATCGCCAAAGGCTGTTGGTTTTACCTCTTAAATATTTTAGAGATTCCCACAATTTTATGATCTTGACTTTTAGTCAAAGTATACCTTTATTTTTCCCTAGATAATTGCAACAGAGTTCTACTTGATCTTCTTTTGTCCACTCTAACCACTTTCAAACATTCTATTTTATAGATTTTGTTTGCTTAGTTTTTTAAAAACAAAAATACAAACTCAACCTAACCTGTTTAATAACTTTTAGTTCTTCATAGATGAAGCACTAGAACTTAATTTAGATGATTAGAACAAAACCTGTAACATGGGCTACAGACCCCTCCATGGTATGACTCCTGCATCCTCACTAATCATGCCATTATTTTCTTTGCTGTGGCCAAGATGACCTCACTTTATTTCCTTGAATATATATGGTCCCCCAATCACAGAGCCGTTACACATTTGGCTCCTTCTTTCTAGGAAGGCACCCACCATAAATGTGCTTAATCTGAACTGTGAAGTCTCATGTGGCACAAACGACTTCCCCAACACTGTGCTAAGAGATTGACTTTAGCTTGTGCTAAAACCTGACTAGGTTGTGCCACTAAAGACAACCCCAGCCCCCATGCAGAGTCCCCGCTCAAGAAAGAGCAATGCTGCTGAACCACAAAATGTATTTTGTCGCTATCCATTTTCTGTAACTTTCCACTTACTTCCCTTCTGTAATTTTCTGTTTCCTCCTCACTCTGCCCCATTCGCTTCCCCATAGTCCCCTGGTTCTTTTTGTTCCCTCTTTTGCTTTTCCATAGATCTTTTCTGTTTTCTCTCTGTTCTCCCTTTAAAAACCTAGTTAGTTTTGTCTCAGTGGGAGTTGAGCTCAGTTTGTACTAGAATCTCTCCATCACTGCAGTACTCAAAATAAAACCTGGCTTGCTGTCTTTAACAAGTGTACAGTGCTCTTTCACTCTGACATTAATTAGCAGCAGCTACTAAACCTTTATATTTTAGATAAAATACAATATTCTCAGGAAATCCTGCTTTAACTGCCCCAACACCACCAACAACCACATAAGTCCAGCTACTTTGAAATCTGCTTTGTTAAAAGGCACTTTCAAAAAAGTTAAATTCGTAAACCTTATGCAGACATGAGATGAGCACGTGTCAGAAAAGTAGAGACTTTTGTAGCTCGACTTTACTAAAATCAACTTGCAAATGGCTGGCTGCAAACCTGGCTTTTTCATCAGGGTCGGGAGCTGCAGCAGAAGCATAGGGAGAAAAGAATAATTTCTCCACAGAACAGAATTTATTTGCATATCTATAGACCAGAATTATAGTCTTTGCTATCAGTCATCTCCAATTTATGGAATTGTAAAGTAGCTCAAAGGCAAAGAAAGCCCAGAGCCTTCACAGAAACAGAATCAGACAACTAAGAATGTGCTTTAAACAATACATAGTTTTGAATGAGAGCACAAATTTTCCCTATGGCTTTCATATTCCAATTTTCAAAACTATTTTTTAGAATGAATATTTGATTATTGTGTGTGTTTCGTTCTTAGTCAACATTAATCTTTGCAAAAACAGAAACAAATCTGCTTACCACTTCATCTCTAGCATCAGGTGAACATATGTCTTAAGTATGGTAAGTGCTCAATAAATGTCATTTAAATTAATGAGAAAGAAAAAAGACCAGAATTTTTGTCTGAGGAATATGAGCTGCTTTACATTGTCAGGCCCAGAGAGGCATTTAAAATGTAACAGCAGTCATGTCCACTCGCCTTTGGGCTAAATAGTTACCTCTTGAAGGCATTTACTATCCAGGCTCTCTAGACAAACTGATGTCAAGAAGCCATGAAATGTCATACACCCGAGAGTTCAACAATGTACAGTCAATCACTAACCAATGTTTTTTTTGGTAACCAGCGAACATTCCTGAAAAACAACTTTTGTAATCGTCCCTCCCCTGATTTTTCTTTTTCTCTTTTTTTTCTTTAAAAACTCTATCTTCTTCCTTTTTCTTTGGAACACTCTCCAAGGCAACCAGGCTGCAGTCCTCAACCTTGGTCCAAATAAACTCTTCATATGAATTTTGCTTCAGCTTCTTCCTTTTAGGTTGACATGAACAATAACCATAATCACAGCTAACTGATATTAGTGAATATCACTGTATCGCTTGTGGCTATATAATTTTATAGAATCCATACAAGCAGAAAATTAAAAGAAACAATATTATTATTATTTATTTATTTATTTAGAGATGGAGTCTCGCTCTGTTGGCCCAACCTGGAGCACAGTGGCGCGATCACGGCTCAGTGCAAGCTCCGCCTCCTGGGTTCACGCCATTCTCCTGCCTCAGCCTCCCGAGTAGCTGGGACTAAGGGTGCCCGCCACCACACCTGGCTAATTTTTTCTATTTTTTAGTAGAGACAGAGTTTCACCGTGTAAGGCAGGATGGTCTCGATCTCCTGATCTCGTGATGCACCCTCCTCGGCCTCCCAAAGTGCTGCAAGTACAGGCGTGAGCCACTGCACCCAGCCAAGAAACAATAGTATACATCTCAATTTATGTTACCACTATAACAACTCTGAAAATCCAATCCAGAGTTACAATTTATCAAATGAAATTAAACTTTTCATGCACTTGTCAGTGAAAGTATTAATAATAAAACACTTTATTCCAAAATAAATCCTAAAAACAAAGCTTCTATAAACTTTTAATAACCAAAAAAGTGACACATCAGAAACATGAAAAAGGCTCTTTGAAGAAATAATGAAATCAAGCTAATTAAATTATGGAAAGTTATAAGAATACAGGTACCTCATAAGATGTTAGTCTTATCATTGTTTTCTGACTTTCCTCAAAAATTCCCTAAAATATATTCTTTTTCAACCACTGAATAGACACATAGTACAAGTTATTTTGTTTACTGCACAGCAAGTACGTGTCTGTGTTTGTGTGTGTATGTGTGTGCGTGCACACGTGAGTGTGCAAAGCAAGTGAGAAAAAGCTGAAACTTCAGATTGGGATCAATGGAGTGTGATTTATGAATATCATAGTTGGAATTGGTGGCAATTTATACTGGAACAATTCCTGCATAAAATACCACTTTTGCATTTATTGGTTTAGAACAACCACTATTAGTAATTTTCAATCATTTGTTGAATGGTTGTATGGTTTTGCTCACGTGAGTCGAGTGTGGCTGGACCCAGCAGGGCTTGCTGTGGCTTCTGGGTGGTGACCTTGCTGGAAACTGACTGTTCCTGCTTATTCTTAGCTGACGACTCAGTTCTTCTCCTGTTTCTAACATTTCTCATCTGGTCTGTCTGGCCTTGCTCTCAAAGTGAAGGCAGAGGAATGAAGTAGAGGATGGAAGCATGCAAAGACTCTTGAGACCTAGACTCGGAACCAGAACCAACACAGAGTAACTTCTACAACACGGAGTGACTTCCAGAGGGCTAAGCAAATCATAGGAGAGTTAAAATTCAAGCAACTGAGAAATAAACTCCCTCTTCATGGGAGAAAGAACAAAGTTATAGTCAAGTTATATTTTAAAGGGCATGAAAAAAGTCGGACCATTTTCAATCTACTAATATAATCAGGATGACGAATCGAAATTTTGTTATCATCACCTTAACTCATACAGAAAGTGGTGTCTTGGATTGGACTTCGTGTTGCTGGTTCTAGAAACCCCAGCTCTCCAGTCATAAACAGAAAAGTGGCAGCACCAAATCACCCATGGTGGGAATATTTACACCAAAGAAACAATCAAATACAACAAACCAGGGTTTTTTGATTTTTTAGATAGCTATTTGTTAAATATTTATCAATATATAATTGAGTTCATTCATAAACCAAACCTTAAATATATAGTATAGCATATGGGAGATTGGAGATGAGAGACAGAAAAATGAAATTGGAGTTTGAAAAGCTGGAGATTCATATTAGAAACTTGAAAATACAAAAAAAAAAAAAAAAGAAAGAAAAGAAAAAAAAACCTGGTAAAACTGAAGCCTCTAGATAGCAGTGATTTTAAAAAAATGAAAATAATATTGTGTAGTATTATTGGATATTACAAGGTGAGCACATACAAGAATTGGCTAGTTTTTGAGGAAAAAAAGGAAGAAAATAGATTTCAAAAAGGGAAGGCCTTATGAGACTGAAATCATTGCCTGTCTTGTCCCATGAAAGAATATGAGATAAGATTGAAAAATTATCTTAGGGGCAAGATCCAGTAAAATTTGTCATTTGGATGAAGCGATGAGCTTTTCAGTTCCCAGTTGTCTCAAGAGTCAGGTCCAAGCACTTTGTCAGAACATGCAATATTCTCGATGCTCTATTTCCTTCTTTCTTTTCTAGGATTATCTTTTCCCCTTACTTTAATTTCGGTTGTCCCAAACTGCTTTGAGTAATCTTTCTCATTTCCAAGCTTTTTAAAAATAATTATTTTAAAATGTTTACCTGACAAAAATTTCAGTGACATGTGGGGTAAGTTCAAGAGCTCTGTTATGCATCACAGTGACTACAGTTAACAACAATATATTGTCTACTTGAAAATTGCTAAGAGAGGAGATTTTAAGTTTTCTTTCCAAACATAAATAAATATGTTCAGTAATATATATGCTAATTAGCTTGATTTACCCATTCTACAACGTACAAATAAAACAAAGCACCATGTTATACATCATCAATATATGCAATTTTATTTTTCAATTAAAAATCAAATAAATTGTATTTATTCAAGGTGGACAGTGTGATGATTTAATAAGCATATGTTGTATACTGATTACCACAGTGAAGTGAACACATCCGTCACTACCCATAGTGACCATTTTGTGTGTGTGCAGTGAGAACACTGAAAATCTGCTCTCTTGTCAAATTTCAAGTAAACAATTGAACCAATAATCTTTCTCTTTGTAATATCAAAATGTCAAGCCCTAAGCTACTAATGCATAGTCATATCTGAGGACTAAACTGTTTTCTCCTCCAAAAATCATTTTCTGATCATTTATGTGTTGTATAGATTGAGCCACAAATTATATTTGATTATAACATTGTATTACATTAAACAGTTATTTTAAATATTTTTGCCACTGGTTTCAGAATTTCATAAAAGCTGGACCTCTGCCAAATTTATTGTTATATTTGGTGCAGATTTTATATTAAATATTCAGGGACAATCTGCTAAATGAAATAACTAAAGATAATTTAAGATAACTAAAGATAAAGATAATGAATGTGAAAGTGTTTTCAAATATGTTATTATTGGCTGGGTACGGTGGCTCTCACCTGTAATCCCAGCACTTTGGGAGGCAGACACGTGTGGATCATTAGAGGGCAGGAGTTCGAGACCAGCCTGACCAACATGGTGAAACCCTGTCTCTACTAAAAATACAAAAAAATTAACCTGGTGTGGTGGCACATCCCTGTAATCCCAGCTGCTTGGGAGGCTGAGGCTGGAGAATCTCTTGAATTTGGGAGGCAGAGGTTGCAGTGAGTCGAGATCATACCACTGCACTGCAGCCTGGGCGAAAGGGCAAGAGTCCATTAAAAAAAAAAAAAAAGAAAGGAAAGAAAAAAAATGTTATTATTATTTGCCATGTTCCTATTAAGAAAATAAACTACCAATACTGGTTTTATTATGCTATTATTTTATAATGAAAGGATAAAAGAGAAATGCCAACGATTTTAGTTTTTATAAAAAATTCATTGCAAATTTAAGTTTCAGAAATATTCAAATCTAAAGAAGTTTGTTTTAGAATCAAGGTATTATTACTATCATTAGGTTTGTCCAAAAAAAAAAAAAAAAGAAGAAGAAGAAATGAGCTTTATTCAATCAATATGGAATCTTGTTTTATATTTCCAAATAAAATAAAGGCAATTTGTATTAGAAAATATAAGTACTTACAGCAACATTCATATGAAATTTTTTGTGAGAACGCTGAGATAGAGGTAAGCTATATTTGTAACAATGTATACATAGCTATATATATGAACATATGTATGTATATATGTATTACATATATTCAATTGATCTTAAGTAAATATTCCTGTTAAACACCATTTTAACAATAAACAGTTTGAATATAACAAATTTTAAAATAACATATAATGCTTTGCTTAAATTCTAGTAAACAACTTTGAATTTTTAGAGTGTACATTATCAGGTTATAATACATATATTTTTCCAAATGAATACTTTTTTTCTACTTATTTGTCATAATTGAGGTGCTGTTTCAACCTACAAGAGAAAATATTGCAGAAATGCAAGTTCCCTGTGAGTCTTAGCAATTGTGTTGTTCCACTAAATCCTCCACAGCAGATAACAAATCCATTGCAAATCTGGTTCCATAAAGTTAAGCAATGTTTGCTATGATTTTCATATAAAATCTTTGCATTGCCCAGCTGTTACTTTTCCCTTTAATTGTATAATTTGTTCACAATGAGTTTTTGCTTCATTTCCTATGAAGTGTCAATTCTAAAAGCAATGCCTGTGGTATCAAGCATAGTGCAAATCCCATTAGTGTTCAGGGACTCATTTGCCACACAATGCTCAAGTTGAAGGAGAAAGAAAAGCATAACTGCGTGAGATGGTGGTATTCAGAAAGTATCTATGTTTGATGTTCTCTTTCCAAATATCTTGGAGGAAATTATCATTTGACGTATTTTGAGAAAATTAAACAACTGCCAAGAAACACACAGAAGCAACAGAAAAGAGAAAAATGGCTAATGTGGAAACATTTCTTACAAAGGAATCAGAATACAAAGATGTTTATTTTTCAGAATTTTAGAATTTATTTTTGAGAATTATTTTTATTTGGGGGCATCAAATTTGTGTGTGTGTTTTAATTTTAGTAATTGAGTGTGCACATTGTTTTTTGGTATCTAGTGCAGGTAACTCTAATATACAAATATACACCAAGACACACAAACACACATCCAGAGAAACAAGCATACAGACACACATAGATACATACACAGGCACAGAAAACACACATGGATACAAGCATATTCTATAAAACACAGTGAATTGGTGCTCTGAAAAATTTAAAAATGTCAATCATGCTCCTGAAAGTAACTGTGAATATTACAAATAATATAAAATCCATTAAGTATATGCAAGAAGCACTGGAAAATTCTTATTCCATTAATACAGTACTTATACATTCATGCATCTTATATTTTGCAGAATTTATTATAATTTTGTGATGCTAATTGCCTCCTTCTTCATTTCTTTAAGAATCTAAGACTATAACATGTGAACAATCAGTATCTTAATCACTAAGTGTAAAAGTAACACTGTTAAATTTATTGTAGGCCTAAATTTCAGACATGGTATTTGTAACACAGAGATTGTTAAAACTTTGAGGAGACAGGTCACACTGGCCAGATTAAAATATTCTTGGCATTATGAATACGTAACATTATGTAATGTATAGTATAATGTTTTTCATCCATACTGTATAGGATTATGTTTTTTAGTAAAATTGGCATACATGTAAGATAACCCTCCAGCGCAGAGTGAAGAGGTTTATTCAGGAATAGGCTACTATGTCAGATTCCATATGATGCAATATCTACCATACTGTATGAAATAAAAGGTTGTCTATTTTCATTGGAATAAAGCAATGCTTCTTTTTTAAATGTCAATTGAGGGTTTGAAAGCACCTAATACAAATCACTATTAGGCTAGGCCCAGTGGCTCATGCCTGTAATCCCAGCACTTTGGGAGGTCGAGGTGGGCCTACCACGAGGTCAGGAGTTCGAGACCAACTTGGCAAACATGGTGAAATCCCATCTCTACTAAAACTACAAAAATTAGCTGGGCATGGTGGTGTGCACCTGTAGTCCCAGCTACTCAGGAGGCTGAGACAGAAGAATTGCTTGAACCCAGGAGGTGGAGGTTGCAGTGAGAGAAATCATGCCACTGCACTCCAGCCTGGGCGACAGAGGGAGACTCCATCTCAAAAACAACAACAAAAAAATCATTTAGCAAAGGATGAAACTGTGGAAATGAACATAATACAGGTACGCAGAAGAAGTAACAAAGTCCTTATAGAGAAGGACCATTGATGACAAAATAAAGCTTGTGTACGTATAGTTAAGATAAACTCCAAATGAAAATAGAAAATTGAAAACAGAAAGCGGGGCAGCTACTGTAGATGGTCAGTGTTGCATGGAGCATAATTTTGTTCAGGTCTCTTTTTTCAAATAGATTAATGAAGCAAGACTATAATAAAACTACAAAGTTCATAGTCTTTATCGATGTTTATGAAGATATTTTCACATATAGACCTGAACAATCAAGCAAAGAGTAAACAAATAACAGATTATTGAGAGCAACGTCGTAATGTTTAATGAATAAGGCATTAAAACATATACACATTATATATTCACCAGAACTCATTTTAAGTTTTTATTATAATAAACAGGGATAATTTTTTACCCTACCACATATGGATTTTAAAAAATCTCTATCTGAAACATGCAATGAAGAATATTAATTTAAAATAGGCTGGTGTGGTTTGGCTTTGTCCTCACCCAAATCTCATCTTGCATTATAGCTCCCAAAACTGGGAAACAA